>NW_027331939.1:518878-710591 GCF_048418815.1 Hemitrygon akajei | reverse complement strand
GACACACACGCTGCCTCGGCTGAGGCTCGAACTTATGACTTTCAGATCGCTAGTTCAACACCTTAACCACATGGCCACGCACCACACATTATGACATAGTGAAACAGGCTGTGCTCAAAGCTTACGAGTTGGTCCCAGAAGCAGACAGGCAAAAGTTTAGAAATTTGAAGAAATCTGTGAACCAGACATACGGAATTTGCTTATTAGAAATTTTTGTGTATTGACCACTGGTGCACATCTGAACATGAAAATGATGATTTTAACAGCTTGAAAGAGTTGGTTTTAATTGAAGAATTCAGAGGGTGCGTCCCTGATGACATAAAGTCATATTTAGATGGAAATGATGCTGCCACTATGCAGGAATCTGCTAGATTAACAGATCAGTTTGCTTTAACTCATAAAGTTATGTTTACCCTGAATAAGAGTTTCCAAAAGGCACTTGTCAAGTTGTGGGTAAACCTAATGAGCTCACCCCAGTGGCCTGTACCTGCATTCGGTGAACCCTTTTCCAAAGTTATAGTGGATTGTGTTGGCCCATTGCCAAAGACTAAAGCTGGCCATCAGTATCTGCTAACCATTACGTGTACTGCATCCAGATTCCCAGAACCTCTCAGAAATATTAAAGCTAAAACTGCGGCGAAGGCTCTCACCAAGATTTTCAGTTTATTCGAATTGCCTAAAGAAATCCAGTCTGATCAAGGATGTAATTTTATATCCGGATTATTCCAGCAGGTAGTTTCTGAACTGGGAGCAAAACAAATTGCATCATCTGCGTACCATACAGAACCACAAGGGGCTTTAGAAAGATTTCATTCTACCCTCAAAACAATGATTAAGACATATTGTGTTGAAAATGGAAAAGACTGGGATGAAGGAATACATTTGCTTTTGTCCACACAAAGAGAGTCAGTACAGGAATCACTGGGCTTTACTCCATTTGAACTTGTATTTGGTCGCAGAGTGACTTTTGACCTTGTTAAAAGGAACGGTGGATTGATGGGGATATACATGTTAACTCGTTAGACTATGTTTTGAAGTTCAAAAATAAACTACACCAAGCCTGTAGTCTAACGAGACAAAACTTAAAGAATTCTCAAAACAAAATGTAGTGTTGGTTTGATAACAGGGCTCGCGAAAGAAAATACCGGGTGGGAGATAAGGTGCTTGCCTTATGTTGACGAATCCACTTCAGGTGAAATTCAATAGACCGTATGAAATAGTCTCTCAAATTAATGATGTGAATTATGTAATTAAAACACCCAACTGACTTGAACTAACACAGGTGGTACACATAAATATGATAAAGCCTTTTTTGACAAGCAGGTACCATCTGTGTGTGTTGTTGTCAAAACAAATGAAACTGGCAACCCTGAGAATGAAACAATTGACTCGTCTGAGACTTTGCACAAACCAAACGTGGTCCCAGTTAGGCTAATGAACTCGGTTGTTCTAGAAAACATTGATAACAAGTTGTCTCATCTGCAGCCAAAGCAACAACAACAGCTGAAGGAATTAATTCTAAAGTTTAAAGATTTATTTCCCGATGTTCCCAAGCAAACCGCGGTCGCAATACATGATGTAGATGTTGGTGAAGCCAAACCGATTAAACAACACCCACTTCGCATGAACGTAGAAAAGTGTAAATTGGCTGACCAGGGAATTGAGTATTTGCTGGAGAATGGTATTATTAGGCCTTCAAAATGAGATTGGAGTCACCCTGCATTATTGTGCCCAAACGTGATGGTATTGTTAGATTTTTCACTGATTATAGGAAGGTAAATGCAGTAACAAAAACAGATGCCTATCCTATCCCTAGAGTGGATGATTGCATCGATAAGGCTGGAAAAGCTAATTTCTTACAAAGATTGATCTGTTGAAAGGGTATTGGTGTGTTCCATTGACGGACAGAGGTAGAGAAATTTCTGCATTTGTGACACCATCTAGGTTGTATGAATACAATGTTTTGCCTTTTGGAAGGAAAAATGCTCCAGGAACATCCAGAGAATGATTGATTTTGTAATTTGTTACAGGGAGTGGCACTTGGGAGGAGCATAGCTCTGCAGTAGAAAAGCTATTTGACAGGCTTTCATTGGACAACCTTACAGTTAACTTGGCTAAGAGTGAATTTGGCCATGCCAGTGTGACCTGTCTTGGCTATATTGTAGGTCAAAGGAAGTTGGCTCCTGTTCGGGCAAAAGTCCAGGCAATTTCTCAAGTTCCTATTCTGACTGCTAAGAAGGCTATTAGAAGGTTTCTGGGAATGGATGGATATTATCGTAAGCTCTGTAAGAACTTTGCTGATATCGCTCTTCCTCTGACCAATCTCCTGAAGAAGGGTGAAAAGTTTATTTGGACTGAGCCTTGTCAGAAGCATTTGATTGATTGTTATCAGTATTTGAGATTAGGCCAATCAATGTAGTGCTGTCAGCAAATTTAATTAGCAGATTGGAGCTGTGGGTGGCAACACAAGTCATGGGTGCACAGAGAATAAAGGAGGGTGCCAAAGAGACAACCCTGTGGGTTATGTGTGCTGAGGGTCAGCGAGACAGAGGAGATGGAGCCCAGTCTTACCACCTGCTGGCGATCTGAAAGGAAGTCCAGGATCCAGCTACACAAGGCAGGGTGAAGGCCGAGGTCTCTGAGCTCCTTGTTGATACTTCATGCCTTTGTATGGCTACTGCTCTGCCCATGACTGCAAGGAACTGCAGAGAACTTTGGAGAGCAGAGAACATCAGAGAAACAAGCCTCCAGTCCATGGACTCTTCCTACACTTCCCCTCCCTCGGAAAAGCAGGCCATGTACACAAAGAACCTCACAACCTGGACATTATTGCTGCAAACCCGCTCCAACATTGGCAGAGAGATACAAAAGCCTTAAAGCGCGTTCTACCAGGCTGAAGGATGTCTTCCTGCCTGCAGTTATAAGCCAAATGAATGATAAAATGGACTCGACCTCACAATGTAACTCGACGTGACCCTGCACCATATGTCTATCTGTACTGCACTTTCTCTGCAGCCATAATACTTTGTTACAGTTATTGTTCTGTCGTATATCAGCTCAATGTACTGTTGTAATGTATCGATCTGTGTGGATTGTACGTCAGGCAGGATTTTCACTGTAGCTCAGTAGATGATGATAATAAATTCCCCATTTTAATTGTGTGGAACTATTTGACTAACTGGGTTGTTGCTTTGGAAATTCTGAAGTGAAGCTGAACTAAACTTTACACATTTATGAGAAGTTCAGAGAAATACAAATGGCTAAATTCTCACATAAATGGGTCACACACCCAGAAACATTGGCAACCCTTCAGCACGTCGAAACAGTGAATGAAACATGCAGAAAATATTGCAGAAAAAAAAACATTGTCCACCAACAATGAGAGGACGTGACAGATCTGGATCTCACTGCCTTGTCTGAACGGGAAAGATGAAGCTACACGGACACGTAGAGCAGTAACCCGCAGATGCTGCAGATCTGCAGAAAAACGTGAACCGGAAACGGGATCAGGTGACGGGTGGAGGGACTCCCACCTGAACCGGTGACTCTGCTCCTCGCCCCTCACACACTGCTCGACCCATCCGCCGCATTCCCCACATTATTCCATATTTACACCAGATACATGTCTACTTTTCCACACCATATCCACACCGATCCCTTTCCCTCCACCCCCAGGTCACAGAGTCACAGGCTTGATTCCCATCCCGGTCCGAAACATAATTTAACCCAATCAGGAAATATTCACATTTCATTTAAATCAGTTCTGTGTTTATAAACACTAATTTCTGTTCATATTCCTCCAGGCTCACTGGACAGGAACACTGAAACATCAAGTGAGAAACAGCAGGAGGCCATTCAGCCCCTCTAACCATCAGCAAGATGGCGGCTGCTCTCCCATCTCAGCCACATGTTTCTGCCCGATCCTCATTTCCTCGATCCCTTCGGTCTCCACACATCTGCCAGCCTCAGTTTTATGTGAGGACGATCACCGAGTCTTCACCGCCCTCTGTGGAGGGGATTTACAGATATTCATCACCCTCGGAGTGAAGACATTTCCCCTCATCTCAGTCCCAGACAGTCCATCCCTGTTTCAGAGACTGGGGATCCCTGGTTCAACTGGCAATGATGTTGTGCATTTCAATGCGTTCACCTCTCAGTCCTCGATTCTCCAAATGAAAAGGTTATCATATTTGATCTTTCTTCATATGATGACCCCACCACTCCAGGGATCAGTCTGGTGAATCTTCATTGCACTCTCTATAACAAATACTCTCTAACCTCTTTGTTCATCCTCTATGGAATTTAATTTCCATTTTCTGTAGCCGCTTGCTCCAACTACTCACCTGCCACCCTTGCCACTATTTTCACCGGGACAAACATCCTGTCCGCCCCCTCTCTCACCATCTTCATCCTTTCAATAAAATCCTCCCCGGGGAACCGGCATCAAACCGACGGGCCGAGCGGTCTCCTCCTACCTCTCAGCGATACATCAGACTCCGGCGCATTAGGGTTAGGTTTCAGACATTTCCACAGATGAGCCCCTCCTGTCCCCACCGGGACAAACATCCTGTCCGCCCCGTCTCTCACCATCTTCATCCTTTCAATAAAATCACCCTCTCCCTCCCTCCCTCCCCGGGGAACCGGCATCAAACCGACGGGCCGAGCGGTCTCCTCCTACCTCTCGGCGATACATCAGACTCCGGCGCATTAGGGTTAGGTTTCAGACATTTCCACAGATGAGCCCCTCCTGTCCCCACCGGGACAAACATCCTGTCCGCCCCGTCTCTCACCATCTTCATCCTGTCAATAAAATCACCCTCTCCCTCCCTCCCTCCCCGGGGAACCGGCATCAAACCGACGGGCCGAGCGGTTCTCCTCCTACCTCTCGGCGATACATCAGACTCCGGCCGCAGGAGGCGCTTCACAAACGCCCAACTTCCCTCGGAAGGAATGGAAATAAATCAGGAAAGCGGACATTTACTTTGAGGTTTTCTCCGCTCTGATGAGGCGGTCGGCGCTTGAGCGGGAGACGGACTCAGCGGGGTTACGCCCACTCGGCTTGTCCGCCTCCGCGACTGGTTGTAACCGGTGATTGACATCGCATCGCACCAATGGGAATAGCGCAGCTCCTCCATCCTCTGTTGACAGCGGTGGAGGGGAGGGGCTGGTCACGTGATTATTAGCCCAGCCTTTAAACCGATAAAGCTCGAGCACAGCAGCGCGTGGGTGACGTAACACACCGCGCACGTGAGGGCAGATCCCGGTGTGGGGAGCCCATGTGTGACGTCAGGCGCGTGGAGGGAGGAGCTGTGTGACGTCACCTGTGGGAGAGCGCTGGTATTTAAAAGCACCTTAATGGACTTTTCAGCGGGACAACAACATTTAATCACGGGTTTCATCGCTGAATCCAGTGTTGTGGGATGTAAAGTCCCCTGTTATGTGTCCGGCTGTGCCGTGTTGTTGGTGGAGTGGGCAGCGTGGTGTTTGTCTCGATTCGGGTCGCAACACCAGAATTGCCAGCGGGGTCCACACACAGTGTATTAGTCAACAGAAAACCTCTCGTCCCTGCAGTCTTTGTCTCCTGGTAAACTCGACACCCTGACAGTGTGGACCATAGATACCCCTTCCTCTCAGGGTCAGGGAATCACTCAGACAGCTGATCGCTGAGAGGAATTATATTTATTGGTCATTAAAGTTCACCAGGATTCGTTTGGACGGATTTTGATGTGGAGTTCGGGGTGTCACAGTGAAAGGGCCGGACGGCCGAACTCTCTCCGTTGTCCAAACATCCTTCCAGGTGAGGCGACACTTCACCTGTGAATCTTCCGGGGTCGCCTGTTGTGTCCGCTGCTCCCGATGCGGCCGCCTCTACATTAGTGACACCGACTCCTCTGCAGTTGTGCGGGGTAGGGGTGTTTTTTCTGTGGGGGGGGGGCGGTCGATGATATTGTTCCCTTTTGTGTGGGAGGGGTTGATTTTGGGGGTTGATGATCGGGATGCTGTCTTTTTGATGCGGGTGGAGGTGGAAGTTTGATTTTTTCTCTCTGAACGACTTTCATGCTCTTTCTTTGTTTCGTAGTTTTCTGAAGAAGAAAAAATGCTCAAAAGTTGTTTATGGATACCTGCTTTGATAATAAATTAACCTTTGAACTATCCGCTCCGAGCGGGACTTCCTGTTGTCCAAACATTTTCATTCCGCTTCCCTCTGGGGAATCTATTGATGTAGGTCTATGATCATAAACCTCTGATTGCATTGTTTTATGTAGGGAGTGGGGTGGGAGGGTGATTTTTCTCTCTGATAGATGCTGCCCGGCCGGCTGAGTTCCGCCAGCGTTTTGCTTGTTGTGCTTTGGATTTCCAGCATCTGCAGACTTTGTCGTGTTTGTGATCTACCTCTCCGTTGTTCCTCCCGCCTCCGGTCACTGGTCCCTCTGTAGGGACCTCCGGCCACGGCTGGTGCAGCCCAGAACCTCCTGCTAAACGCAGGCGCAGTGCCGACCGTAGCTATTATTTTGTTTAGGCGTCCGTGAAGAAGGGTCTGATCTCGGGTTTGTGGAAATCGGGGGCCGGTTGGCGTGGAAGCACACTTTGTGGGCGAAGAGCCTGTATCGTGCTGTAGGTTTTCTATGTGTCTATGAAAAGTGCCGGGAACGAGCTCTGCCGGACGGCTGGAGGCTCCGGGCTCTCCGGTCCCGCAGCCCCGGTTTTAGCTTTGCGCCCGAGCCCGGGCTGTGGGATCAGTTAGTTGTAGTTCCCAGGCTCGGAGGGGTTTGGGTGAAGGGGATCTGTCTGTGTGTGGGTGGGTAGAGGTTATGGGTGGACTGTGGGTGTGGGGTGAGAGGAAGTGACGTTTTGGGAAGAGGAGGGAAGGGTGCGGGGCCGTAGTTGGGGGGGGGGGGGGTTGGGGCTGCTGTTGTGAGAAAGTGGGATGATCGGAAAGTGATCAATTTGTATGTTACCTTGACAGAAACAGATATTCCCAGTGGTGACAAAGGGGTGCAGTCTTGTTTACTTCAGGTTGGAGAGGGGTGTGGAGTTTTGAAATCAATGTCTTGCGGTGCCACCATCGTTAATTTAGCATGTCCGGAGTGATGGATCACACAGCACGGAAACAGGCCTTTGGCCGGCCATACCTGTTCTGACCATCCACTCACTGTCTACACTGGTTCCATTTATCAGCACTTGGTTCATAGCCGACTGTATCTCGGCAGTTTCAATGCTCATCCTCTTCGTAAATGTTGTGAAGGGACCTGCCTCCACCACCACCTCGGGCGGTGTGTTCCAGGTTTCAGCTACTCTCTGAGTGAGAAATCTCCTCCTCAGATCCCTCTAAACCTCTTCATCCTTTGCTTAAATCTATGCCCTCGGATCTGTGACACCTCTGTTCCAGGATCGTGGCCGATATGGGCATCAGTGAGGCCTTTGATAAGGTTCACATGGTAAGTTGCTGTGGAATGTCAGACCACACGGGATCCAGGGAGAGCTGGCTCACTGGATGCACAGTTGTCTTGATGGTATGAAGCAGAGAGTGATGGTGGGAGGCTGTTTATTGGACTCGAGGCCCGGGCTTAGTGAGGTTCCCCAGGGTTACACCCCATTGCTCTCATTATTCATTGATATTTAAATATATTTGCATTTGCACAGTTTGTTGAATTCTTTTGAACATCAACCACTGCTACTTGTCATCTAGATCAATAATTTGGTTAAGAATGTACAGGATATGGAGAGTAGGTTTGCAGCAAGTTCAAACAATTACTTTTTCTTAAAGATATTAAGTATAAACACTCCGCTCTGTTTCCCTCTGCGCATTCGACCACCCCCTCCCCTTACTGTCTTCCCTCTCTGCCCCGTCCTCCCTCTCACCCTGACATTGGACATACGTTCAGGGTGAAAGTGAATTATTTTAGGGGAATCTGAAGGGGAATTCTTCACTCAGAGGTTGGTGAGAGTGTGGAATGAGCTGCCAGTGGAAGTGGAGGATGTGGGTTTGATTTAGACACTAAAGAGGAATTTGGGTGAGAACGTGGATGGGAGTTGTATGGAGGCTCTGGTGCAGGTAGCTGGAAGTAGGCAGTAACAACAAAAACAGGTCGGCATTGACTGGAGGGGCCGAAGGGCCTGTTTCATTGCTGCTGCTCTCTGTGACTCTAATAATAATATAATTTGTAATTTCCACATCAGTACTTTGCTGTTTATGACTGAACCCAGACATTTACCTAAACAAGAATTGTAAGACTCTTGGCTGGCTACAAAGAGCATTTACAAGCTGTATTTCTTGCCAAATGGGTTGTTAATAAGTACCGACCATGCAGGCCGCCCAAACTTTTGCTTCGGGCCCTTTTCCTTTCTTGTTATTTTGAAACTGTAAAAGATGGAAATTAAAATCTAATCTTGCTTAAAATATTAAAGAAATGTGTCATCTTTGACTTTATGCCTTTTGCAAATCAGGTCATCTTTTACTCGCTGAGCTTTTCACAGGAACAGAAATTTTGACGCGGTTCCCAAACCTTTGCAAGCCACTGCTGGGCTAAGTGTGTAAATGCAGGTCGGGACTACGTTGAAAAATAAATGTGCTAGGTTTTCCAAAATTGACTCCTTCCACCTGAGGCCACGAATATATCAATCACACCTCCTATATATTTTCATCAAAAATGAACAGGATTCAGCATTCCATGTGTGTATATGCAATCGTGATAAGAAATACAGACCAGAACACGTACATGAGAGGCCAACTCAGAAAAATAAATAATCACCCTGGAAGAAAACATTAACCAGTGGAATGAGTATGACCCTCCATGGGAGACTTCCCAACGATCTGAGCAGACGAGATGGTGACAAATGAGCCTGAATAAGGACGTTCACTCCCAATGTCATTCTTCCTCAGCCTGAGATCTGAGGGGTGAAGAACATCTCAGACAGAACTGCAGTCAGCTCGACTTCTTCAGTCTGCAGGAAATTCAAGGGAAACCTCTTCTTCCAGAGTGATGACAATTTGGAACCCATCACCACAGGGAGAGTGAGAGGTGAACAACAGGGGAGGATTTGAAAGATCTGTTGTGGAACAGAATCAGGTCCAGCCGGCCTGAGTTGACTCTCTACTGTACACTAGGTGTGTTATAAATTCACTAAGTACCAGAAACAGTGATTAAAATAGAACTGATTTATTTGTCACAGATCCAGAATATTAAACTCCAGTCCTATTAAAAGTGAATGTGCAGCAGAAGAAACTCCTTCTATGCCCAGTGACCTGGATGGAGAACTGGGTGTGGTGAGCAGCAGCAATAATTGCAGAGTTCAACACCTACAATCACTCTCGAAATTGCATTCAGCAACGGTGATGGACAAATATCCAGCATGCAGCTTATTGAAACTTTCTCCCCAGTGTGAACCCGGTAGTGTGTCACAAATGTAACGCGCTGTAAGGTTTCACTGCTGATGCAGTGGACTCTCTGCAATGTTTCACTGCTGAGTTAATGGCTTCTCTGCAGCAGCAATGTTTAGGGTAAGACTAGAGATAACAGGGTTTTGGAGTGTTCGGCTATCCAATGACAGAAATGTTCTTCCTTGTGAGTCTGGAAGAGAGATTTTCATGGCCTTTTGCTGGCGAGAGATGAGAAGAAGAGAGTGGGCCCTTTTTCTTTCTTTTTGATTACTTCACTAACCATATAGTCAAAGTAAGAATTATACATCTCAGTCATTTATTCACATATTGTGTACTGTTTGTTATTTCAGGGTACTGATTTGTAACAGGGCACACATCACACAACATCCACCCAAACAAGATTTCTTAAGTTTGGCCGGGCTGGGGGGTTATCACCCCCTATATTTAGCTGCGAGCTGAAGCAAGAGTTGCATAGAGTTAAAGACGCGATTTCAAACTGACATCTATCACAAATAGGGTTTATATAAGAATAAAAATGAGCTAATTTAGCCTTGGACATATGGGCCCTATGTACGACCTGAAATTGTATTAATGAATGTTTGGCACATATAGATGATGTATTAATTAATTGAAGAATTCTATCCCAATTCTCAATAGGAATAATAAGATTAAGCTCTATTTCCCAAAATTTTTTTGTCTTATAAAGGGGCTCTGAACGTATCTTCATAATTACATTATAAAGTTTTGATATAAGCCCTTTTTGAAAAGGGTTTAATTCAAACAAACTCTCCAAAATATCTGAAGACACAAAATTTGGAAACGTAGGAAGTACCGTACTTAAAAAATGCCTAATCTGTAAATATAAAAAAAATGAACTCTAGGCACATTATATTTATTAGATAATTGCTCAAAAGACATAAAACAATTGTCCGAAAATAAATCAGAAAATCTTAGTAATCCCTTAGTTTTCCAAGCCGAAAAAGCTTGATCTATAATTGAAGGGTGGAAAAAGCAATTAGATACAATAGGAATATTTAAAACGAATTGAGTCAACCCGAAAAATTTCCGAAATTGAAACCATATACGTAAAGTATGTTTAACTATCGGGTTGTCAATTCGTTTCGGCAATTTAGAAAGAGCAAAAGGGAGAGAAGTCCCTAAAATAGAACCCAGAGCATAACCTGGTACCGATTTAATTTCCAAACTCACCCAATGAGGGCCAAAAGATCCATCCCAGTCTTTCAACCAACATAACAAATATCTAATATTAACTGCCCAATAATAAAATCTGAAATTAGGTAATGCCAACCTACCTTCCTTCTTTGTCTTCTGTAAGTATATTTTACCTAACCTGGGATTTTTATTCTGCCATATATATGAGGAAATTTTTGAATCAACATTAGTAAAAAAAGATTTCGGAATAAAAGTTGGTACCGCTTGAAAAATATATAAAAACTTAGGTAAAATAACCATCTTATTAGCATTAATCCTACCTATCAGAGATAAAGATAATGGTGACCACTTAGTAAACAAGCTTTTAATCTGATCAATTAAAGGTAAAAAGTTAAACCTAAATAATTCTTTATGGTTTTTTGTGATTTTAATCCGTAAGTAAATAAAAGAGTCATTAACTAATTTAAAAGGTAAATTTCCATAACTTGGGACCTGTCTATTCAAATGAAACAATTCACTCTTATTAAGATTTAACTTATACCCAGAAAACTCACTAAATTGAGCCAACAATGATAGAACTGCTGGAATAGATTTCTCAGCGTTAGAAATGAATAATAATAAATCATCTGCATACAAAGATACCTTATGAATATCTGTCCCACGATTAATACCCGAAATATCCTGTGATTCTCTGATGGCAATTGCCAAAGGTTCTAAAGCAATGTTTTATAGTAATGGGCTAAGAGGACAGCCTTGTCTAGTGCCCGGAAATATACGAAAAAAGGGAGATCTTTGATTATTAGTAAACACCGAGGCTACTGGAGTGTGATAAATCAGTTTAATCCAAAAAATGAATGTCGGACTAAAATTAAACTTCTCCAACACATAAAATAAGTAAGGCCATTCAACTCTATCAAATGCTTTCTCCGCACCTAATGAAATAACACATTCTGAAGTGCTATGTGAAGGAGTATAAACAATATTCAGTAATCTCCTAACATTGAAAAAAGAATAGCGATTTTTAATAAAATCGGTTTGATCTTCCGAAATAATTTGGGGTAATACCTTCTCCAGCCTGGAAGCCAGTAACTTGGAAAAGATCTTGGAGTCCACATTCTATAAAGATATTGGTCTATAGGATGCACAGTCAGTAGGGTCTTTATCTTTCTTCAGTATTAAAGAAATGGAAGCTCTATAAAAAGATTGTGGCAAATTCCCCAATCTCATTGCTTCTTCAAAAACCCTGCATAACCAAGGAGAAAGAGTAGCGGAAAAACATTTTAAAAATTCTACTGTATGCCCTTCTGGACCTGGTGCTTTCCCAGAATTCATTGAGGAAATAACCCCTTTAATTTGTGCATCCGTAATAGGAGTATCTAATATTGAAAGATCATCGGATGATAATTTTGTAAAATTCAATTTCCCAAGAAAATCACACATGGTGTTATGATCCTGAGGGAATTCAGATTGATACAGGGAGGTATAAAAGTCTTGAAATGACTTATTTATCTCATCATGGTTAACTGTCAAATCCCCATTCTGCTGACAAATCTTAGTGATTTGACGTTTAACCAAAACATTCTTCAACTGACTAGCTAACAGTTTACCCGATTTATCACTATGTATATAAAAATCAGATCTGGTTTTCATTAATTGATTTTCAATCGGAGATATAAGTAATAAACTATGTTCCGTTTGAAGTTCAACCCTTTGTTTGTAAAGCTCCTTACTAGGAGTGATCGAATATTTCTTGTCAATCTCTTTAATTTTATCAACCAATAAAAGAGTTCCCTTCTTAATGCGTTTTCTCAGACCAACAGAGTAAGAGATGATCTGTCCACGTATATACGCTTTAAAAGTGTCCCAAAGTGTTCCGCAAGAAATATCATCCGTGGAATTAGTTGAAAAGAAGAAATCGATCTGCTCCTTCATAAATTTAATAAAGTCCGGATCTTGCAATAAGTTAGAGTCAAATCGCCATTGTCTAACATTAGAAGCTGTATCCATAAATTTAATAGAAAGTTTTAATGGAGCATGGTCAGAGATAGCTATAATATCATAATTACAACCAATTACCGATGGAATAAAACAAATCAATAACAAAATAGTCAATTCTCTAATAAGAATGATAAACATGTGAGAAAAAAGAAAACACTTTGTCGTTAGGATGCCGAAATCTCCAAATATCAAAAATTCCATTATCAGTCAAAAAGGAGTTAATACAAGTGGCCGACTTATTCGGTAAAATCTGAATAGATATAGATTTGTCCATCAAAGGATTTAAACAACTATTAAAGTCACCACCAATTATTAACTTATATTCATTTAGATTAGGTAAAGAAGTAAATAAGGACTTAAAAAAATCAGGACAATCCACATTTGGAGCATAAACATTAACCATAGCAACCTTTTTATTACAAAGTAAACCCGTAATTAACAAAAATCTACCTTTCGAATCCGAAAGGATATCGTGTTGAATAAATGCAATAGAGGAGTCAATAAAAATTGAAACTCCCTTAACTTTGGCATTCGAATTCGAATGATGCTGTTGACCCCGCCAAGAGATAAAAAAGCGATATTTGTCCTCCTTCCTCACATGAGTTTCTTGTACAAAAATGATATGAGCATTAAGTCTTTGGAATACTTTGAAAATCTTCTTTCATTTAATCGGATTGTTTAAACCATTAGTATTCCAAGACACAAAATTAATGGTCTGAGCCATGCTTCTAAAATCAACCTTTTGGTATAAAAAGGGTTAACCAAATTATAAACTCATGCACCTGGAAGAGGAACAAAAATAAAGAGCGGACCCGGAGGTGACGACACCGTAGACATAACTGTAGTTCAAAAACAGCCCAAATGAAAAAACTAAAACAAACTGGTAAAAGAAAAATTAAATTAGAAAACAGACCATCCCCCACCCCCACAAGAAAAAGAAAAAAAGCCAAAATATGGCTAGAAAAAGGAAAAAAATGAGACTAATTCTACCCCCATATCAGCGGAAGACCACTCTGTATATAAAGGATATATATTAAAAAACCACCCCAACTTTAAAAATTATAATCACTATACTAAAAACCATACTTCTTAATATACTTAGTTGTAAAAAAAAAGAATAAAATCATTAAAAGCTTATAAATCGGGTTATAACCCAAACAAATCAAGAAATATTTAAACTATGATAAGCGATGCATTATAGGAAGAAGACGAGAAAAGCAAAAATAACGCCATCTTAAACAAAACCAAGAATATTTTTCGAAAAAACCACCATCTTAATAAAAAAGAATTCACCTTCAAAGGGTTAAAAATATACCTTCGAGGGAACAAAAATAATAGTCAAAAATATAGTATAATGGTTAAAGTGTATAAAACAGAGCGATTAATATAACGAAAACACACTTTAACTTAAATATAAAGTATAGGATAAACCTACACCAATAACCAGAGACTAACTCTTTTTGAGGAATCAAAAACCATCTTACACGATCAGAATCACTCATTTATTAGAGATTAGTGTCTGTACCAGTAGGGAAGTTCTCCTCCAGATACTTTCTCGCTTCAGATGTAGAAAGGAAAACCTGGCGTGGAGCATTCGATGGAGAGATCCTGAGCTTCGCAGGGTATAAGAGCGCAGGTTTTAGATTTTTCTGATAACATTCAGACATCAGAGGTTTAAAAAGAAGCCTTTTCTTCATAACTTCAGGACTAAAATCTTCAACCAAACGGAAATGGTAATCTCGAAATTTAACCATTCCAACCCGCCGAGCCACACGAATAAGTTGTTCTTTGTCGTGTACATAATGAAACCGGACAATTACAACTGAATTTTTAGCTGGAGCACTCGATGAACAATGCCAAATTCTATGTGCTTGATCAAGTAATGGGGAGTTATCTGGGAAAACCGTGGGAATGCATCTTTTAAAAGTTGAGCAAAATATTTCGAAGGGTCGTCTTTTTCTATGCCGTCTGGGAGACCAAGTATACGTAGGTTCTGTCTTCTGGACCAATTCTCAAAGTCGACACTCTTGGCTTTAAGTGTTTCCACCAACTTAGTGGTCGAAATTAAATCCTGTTGCAATTTTTCAATTGTCAAATCTCGTTTCCGAGCTTCTTCTTACAGAGACGCGATAAGAACTTGTTGCTGGTTAATTAATAAATCCATCTTAACCATATCATCTTGAAAAGCCTTTATACCTTGTTTAAAAATTTGTTGTAGTTCATCGAATTTTTTATCCAAAACCTCCATAAACAGTTCATAAGTTAATTCAGTGCGTTGCGGATGAGCTTGCTTCTTTCCATTACCATTCAGGTTGCACCCAGGTTCTCGTCCTTTAGATCTAAGAGCCATTTCTGTTTGCATATCTTCAAAAATTCACAATAAACTCTTAACAATAAGCCCAAGAAAATAGCAAGAATCTTTTGGTGTTGGTAAAAATAAGTTAGATAAGGGTGATCAAAGGTTAAAAAAAGTAAAGGTTATGGAGCGAATCTAAAACAGTACTCACTCTATGAGCGTCTCCCGCTGACTGTGCATCACAGACTGCGGGAACTGTGATCGGTCTGCTTGGTAGCAACACATTTCCTCCCAGGGATTTCCTGTTGCTTCGAAGTTGGAAAATGGGCCAAATCAAGGAGAGTTTAAGTGAGGAAGTCAGAAAATATTTACATTTGTACAACTCTTCATTGGTATACTATAAAGAATGGCAAATGACATGAAATTCATGCAA
The DNA here is from genome assembly GCF_048418815.1 of Hemitrygon akajei. Classification (NCBI taxonomy): domain Eukaryota; kingdom Metazoa; phylum Chordata; class Chondrichthyes; order Myliobatiformes; family Dasyatidae; genus Hemitrygon; species Hemitrygon akajei. The sequence continues at coordinate 695,309 of NW_027331939.1, read as the reverse complement.
ATAAATTTCCACAAACATCGCTTTGGGCATCACGAACTGCACTAACAAATGGAAAAACTTCTCTCTTTTCTGCGCTGCAGTAATTTCAATAAAAGTAACTCTTGTTCAACATCGATTAGCTCCAACTCCAACAAAATGTACTCAGCAGTCGCCATTGTTCCCAACGCCACGAGTCAATTCAACACAGTGCCATAGAACCTCAACACCAACTAGCGTTTTGCCAGAGCAACGCAGACACACGAACTCACAAGTAGAAATGCTCACAACGGCATAGGCCACTTGCGTGGGCTACTGTGTATGCTACACTGTAGCGTCTACACAGAGGGATAATTCAGGCTTGAGTCTGTGAACGGCCTCTCCCCAGTGTGAACTGACCAGTGTGCTTGTAGGTGGGCTGACTGAGTGAATCCCTTCCCACAGTCTGAGCAGCTGAATGGCCTTGCCCAGTGTGAACTCGCAGATGTACCATCAGTTGGGATGACTGAGTGAATCCCTTCCCACAGTCTGAGCAGCTGAATGGCCTTGCCCAGTGTGAACTCGCAGATGTACCATCAGTTGGGATGACTGAGTGAATCCCTTCCCACAGTCTGAGCAGGTGAACGGCCTCTCTCCAGTGTGAACTCGCTGATGTACCTTCAGTTGAGATGACTGAGTGAATCCCTTCCCACAGTCTGAGCAGGTGAATGGCTTCTCTCCAGTGTGAGCTCGCTGATGTACCTTCAGTTTAGATGACCGTGTGAATCCCTTCCCACAGTCTGAGCAGGTGAACGGCCATTCCCCAGTGTGAACTCTCTGATGTACCTTCAGTTCAGATGACTGAGTGAATCCCTTCCCACAGTCTAAGCAGGTGAATGGCCGCTCCCCGGTGTGAACTCGCTGGTGTACCAATAGGTCGGATGACCTAGTGAATCCCTTACCACAGTATGAGCAGGTGAATGGCCGCTTCCCTGTGTGAACTCGCTGGTGTGCTAATAGGTGGGATGACGAAGTAAATCCTTTCCCACAGACTGAGCAGGTGAATGGCCGCTCCCCGGTGTGAACTCGCTGGTGTACCAATAGGTCGGATGACCTAGTGAATCCCTTCCCACAGTCTGAGCAGGTGAATGGCCGCTCCCCTGTGTGAACTCTCTGATGTATCTTCAGTTGGGATGAGCAGGTGAATCCCTTCCCACAGTCTGAGCATGTGAAAGGCCGTTCCCCATTGTGAACTCTCTGATGTACCTTCAGTTGGGATGAGCAGGTGAATCCCTTCCCACAGTCTGAGCATCTGAATGGCCATTCCCCAGTGTGAACTCTCTGATGTAACTTCAGGTCACGTGAACAAGTGAATCCCTTCCCACAGTCTGAGCATCTGAATGGCCGTTCCCCAGTGTGAACTCTCTGATGTACCTTCAGGTCAGGTGAACAAGTGAATCCCTTCCCACACAGTGAGCAGGTGAACGGCTTCTCCCCAGTGTGAACTTGCTGATGTCTCTGTAGGGTGGATGACCGAGTGAATCCCTTCCCACACACTGAGCAGGTGAACGGCTTCTCCCCAGTGTGAACTTGCTGATGTCTCTGTAGGGTGGATGACCGAGTGAATCCCTTCCCACACACTGAGCAGTTGAATGGCCACTCCCCAGTGTGAACTGACTGGTGTCTCAGTAGCTGCGATGACAAAATGAATCCCTCCCCACAGTATGAGCAGGTAAACGGCCTCTCCCCCGTGTGAACTGACCTGTGTGCATACAGGTGGGATGACTGAGTGAATCCCTTCCCACAGTCTGAGCAGGTGAATGGCCTCTCCCCAGTGTGAACTCGCTGATGTACCTTCAGTTTAGATGAGCAAGTGAATCCTTTTCCACAGTATGAGCAGGTAAACGGCCTCTCCCCCGTGTGAACTGACCTGTGTGCATACAGGTGGGATGACTGAGTGAATCCCTTCCCACAGTCTGAGCAGGTGAATGGCCTCTCCCCAGTGTGAACTCGCTGATGTACCTTCAGTTTAGATGAGCAAGTGAATCCTTTTCCACAGTCCAAGCAGGTAAATGGTCTCTCCCCAGTGTGAACTCTCTGATGTAGCTTCAGTTTAGATGACTTAGTGAATCCTTTCCCACAGTCTGAGCAGGTGAACAGCCACTCCTCAGTGTGGACTTGCTGGTGAACCATTTGGTCAGATGACCGAGTAAAACCTTCCACACAAATTCAGTAAATGACCAGCCTCTGCCCCAGTGTGAACTGACTGGTGTGTCCACAGGTGGGAAGACCAACTGAATCCTTTCTCACACACAGAACAGGTGGATGGCCTTGTCCCAGTGTGAACTTATTGATGTCCCTTCAGTTGAAATGTCCATCTGAATCCATTCCCACTGTCTGAGCAGATGAATGGGCACCCCCTGCCCGTTTAAAATGACAGGCGTGCCAGTCGGTCAGATGATAGAGTGAATCCCTCTCCGCAGTCTGAGCAGGAATGATGATCGAGTGAATCGCTTGCTCCACTTCTTAAATATCTGGACAGAGACAGCAAAACTGGTGTGTTGTGTTTTAGATTCCTGTAGAGAAATTTCTTGTGATTTGTAACCTGTAAAAAGATATACAAAATCCATCAGTGGGTGTAGGACAACATTTCAGATGAGATCACTGAGTTGTCAAGGTGTGATCTGACATCACACAGTTACAGTGAGGTTCAACCCAAGTTGGAGAGAGAAATCATTATCTAACTGGGCACAGTGCTGGTATCTGGAATGACCATCAAACTCTCTGATGCTCCTCCTGTTTCTATAAGAATGGGGCATTTCTGCCATCTCCAATCTGTGACCTGGCTCTGTTTGATTCTCTCCATTGGTAGTATTCCCTGTTCCACTGAGCTGCATGGGTTCCTGGCCCCACAGTAACTGAAACACGCTCACCGAAAAAGGCGGCAGTGCATTCCACACATTTCAGCCCTGGGAAAACAAACCTCTGGCTATGCACACGATCAATGTCCCTCATCATCTTATACACCTAAAAAAGGCTCTAAACATAAACAAGGAAATTACACATTGCTTTGAGGATTTGTCAGAAGTCTACAAAATCATGAGGAAGAAGACTGGGTAAATAAATGCAAGCAGCTTTTTCCACTGAGGTTGGGTGACAACTAGACGGCATGGGTAAGTGGGGAAGGTGAAAATTTAATGGGAACATGTGGAAAAGCTCTTTACTGAAATGGTTGTGAGAGTGTGGAATGAGATGCCAGCACAACTGGTGAATATGAGCTCGGTTTTACTATTTAAAAGAAGTTTGGATGGGAGCCTGGATGGTAGAGGTATAGATTTGTGTAAAAAGGGCCCAAAGGATATTGGGGACTCAGTTCACCACAACCACAAACTGTTCCTGCTGCCACCATCCAGGAAACGGTACCACAGCAAAAGGACCAACAGGCTCCGGGACATCATCTTCCACCAGGTCATCAGACTGAATAATTGATTTCTGTTTTCCTAACTGTCCTATGTACAAACTAATTATTATGTTAATTTAAATTACACATTTAGATGGTAACGTAACGTAAATATTTCTACTCCTCATCTATATGAAGGATATTTGTAATAAAGTCAATTCAATTCACCCTCTCCACTATATGTTCTGTCAATCTAGCTCTCATTCCCCCTACAACTTATTTAAACCACATCAACCCGCCCCCCCCCCCCGCACTACCTCCAGCAAGCCTTATCACTGGGATATTAGTTGCCTCTTGGTCTGTTCCCCTAACTAACAAATCTCCTATCACCCCTTTGACTTTCGTCTGTCAGGTAATTGCCCCCAACAGTGTCTAAAGTGGTCCACCTGCTGTTGTGCAGGATAGCAACAAAGTACTCTGCGATGGCTATTTAACCTCATTCCCCTTCCTGACTCTCACACAGTTTCCTGTGTCCTGCACCTTGGGCGTAGCTCACCTCTCTTCATGTCATATCTATCACCCCCTCCAACTGCTGGATGATCCAAAATTCATCCATTTCAAGTTCCAACTCGTTAAAGTGCCGGGTTACAAGCTGCAGCTAGATGCACATCTTATAGGTGAGGGCATCAGGGAAACTGGAGGTCTCCCCTCCTTCCCTCCTATATCCCCTCTAATTTGTAATATCCAGTGTGCAGATAAATATTGTACTGTGCATTTTTTTACCCAGTGATAAGATGTGCACAGTGAATTTTATATAGAGATGTATTCATTTTCACAGCTAGCAAATCACGGTCAATAGGAACTTTGATCTCCTCTGGGTTCGTAATGGGTAATGAAGGATTTTCTCACCAAAGCTTTTGCACATTGTCCATATGTGATTTGCTTGCTAAACTATGCTTTAAAAAGTCAGATTTCCAAATATCACTTCACTTCTTCCCACTTGCAAATTCTCCAGCAACTTTTGCATCACCACAATACACACAGGTAACACCAGTTTCTGTATTCTACATAATTATTCCCCCTGAACCCTCCCCCAATGACTGATGGTGGTGAACTCAGTGATGGCAATGTCAATGAATATGAAGGGAAGGGCAGTAGTCTGTCTCATTGGAGTCTGGCACATTTGTGATCTGAAAGCTACTTGTTGCCCAGGGCAAAGGTGTTTGATATCACTAGGTACCTAGACAGAATTGGACAAAACATGTTCTCACCGCTAGAAAAGTCCATTACAAGAACACACACAAAATGCTGGAGGAACTCAGCAGGCCAGGCATCAGCTATGGAAAAGAGTACTAATGCTGAGTTCCGCCGGCATTTTGTGTATGTTGCTTGGATTTCCAGCATCTACAGATTTTCTCTTGTTTGTGATTGGAGGTAGAACAAAGCTGATTTTCTCAACTGGTGATATAAACGATTTTGTTCCCTTTCTCCGAGTTCCTAATCCTTGCATTTAGACAGCTGGAGCTCAGCTCTGTCTGAGATATCCATCGGTTCCCATTCCCTCATCAGCCGGAAGCTCCCCGGGGCCCGTGGGGCTGAGAGAGAGGGGAGAGAGCAGGACGGTCCCGGGATTGTGGACTACGGTGCCCGCAGTTCACAGGAATCGTCCCTCAGTCGGTGTTTAAGATAAAAACACAGAGAATCGATCTTACCCGGAGACGCTATTTCCAAGGCCTTCTGTGTACCGTGCGCATGCGTGATACTTGGTGACGTCATCAGCCCTGACGCCTGCGCATCTGTTCGGTGCTTCAGCGCCGGCGAAATTTTAAACGCACGGCCTTATGGGTAATCACGGTGCCATTAAATATTTCTGCAGGCTCTGGTTCAATATTCATACCTCATTTTTTTCGTGTGTGCATAGAAAAATCTGCAGTTGTTTTAACGCCGAAAGCTCCCATAAACAATATACTCAATATCAACGTTATCCAATGCCAAAGTAAAATGCAGATATAAAACACAGGAGATTCCACAGTTGCTGGAAATACAGAGACACACACACACAAAATGCTACATTTTCGAGTGGATTTACAAATCTCTCCTCTCACTCACTTACTTCGTGGATTACTGAGCTTTTCTACTTTACCATCTTACAACTTTAAGCATTGTTTCCCAAGATTGATTGTTTGGGAGCTATATATACGCACAACACTGTTAACTTCTGTTTATTTCGTTTAATCTTTTATATTTGGAGTAGATACAGATAAAGCTAGTGGTTTTCACAGCGAAACCAGACTCCATTAATGATCTATTGCTGCTGGTACGTAACGATTGCAACAACCCAGCTGTCTGAGGCACAGTCCTTTAAAATTGGTGAAAATGACCCAAAACGTTGAAAAGAGCGGAGAAGGAGTTTAACCAACTTCGTCCAGAGCCCTGAAGAACGTCAAAACCACAGTGAGCTCATCGTCATATTCAGTGTGGAGAAAATCATGCAGGTGCATAAGATGATGAGAGGCATTGGTCGTGTGGATAATCAGAGACTTTTTCCGAGGGCTGAAACAGCTAACACGAGGGGGAATAGGTTTAAGCTGCTTGAGAGGAGATGTCAGAGCTAAGGTTTTTAAGCAAAGAGTGGTGTCTGTGTGTGGAATGCACTGCCAGCGACGGTGGTAGAGGCGGATACAATAGGGTCTTTTAAGTGACTCTTAGATAGGTACATGGAGCTTAGGAAAATAGGTGGCTATGCGGTTGGGTAAAATCTCAGCAGTTTCTAGAGTAAGTTACATCGTCGGCACAACTCTGTGGGCCAAAGCGTCTGTAGTGTGTTGTAGATTTCTATGATTCAATGAAATTCAAGGGAAATCTCCTATCCCACGGAGTGGTGACTCGTTGCAACCTGTCATCTCAGGGAGAGTGATAGGGAAATGGCAGGGATAGATTTTGATATTCTGATATGGAACAGAAACATGGGCCATGACCAGATGGGCCGAGTGGACTCTCTAGTGTACATTTTGAGTGTGGTAGAGACAGTAAGTACCTGAGACACGGGATTTGATACAGAACTGATTTATCTTTCACAGATCCACAATATTAAACACCAGTCTAGTTTAAGGCTAACATCAGCAGAACAGACTCCTCCAATGCTCAGTGACCAGGGTTCAGTCCTGGGTGCGATGAGCAGCCGCAAGAACTGCAGAATCTGACAGTAACAGTCCCTCATGAACCTGCAGCTGCCTTCAGTCACCGTGATGTTTAAACATTTAACACGGAGCTGATCTGAACTTCTTCCCTGATGTGAAGTTGCTGGTGATGCAGCAGCTGGTATGATTGAGTAAAACTCTTTGCTCACTCCGGACAGAAATGTGGCCTCTATTTATTGTGAACTTACCGGAGCATCACAAGGCGGGTTAACTGAATGAGTCTCTTCGCACACACGGAGCAGGTGAACGGCCGCTTCCCAGTGCGAAGCTGTTGGTGTATCTGCGATGAATGACGTCAAACTGCTATAACGTCATGGCAATGTATCAAGTCAGATCACGGACATGGACACGTGTTCGTTCCCTCCTTGTAGCGGGTGGGGCGCTGTGTTCTCTAGCATCTCCATGGTGCCTTCGGATAAAAACAGTGTTACAGCTCAAAACAAGTTGGAGGAATAATACTTCATCTTCAAACTGACCGCAGTTTTGGCATCAGGCACAATATCAAACTCTCTGCTTCCCTTTCTGTATCAAAATTGATCATTCCTCCCCTTCATCAGTCTGTGACTTGGCTCAGTTTGTCTGTCTCCTTCGCATTCTGAGCATGCGCCAAACACCCACTGAGATCACATTTTATTTACACGGCTGCGACTAGAGACTTTCTGATTATTATGTCCCTCCCGGCATTTGACGGTGGTAAACTCAGAGTCAGCAATGGTATTGAAGCTCAGGAGTAGGTGATTAGGCTTTTAAACAACTTAAACATTTGTTCACAGTTTAATGTCCTGGCGGAGGCAGCGAGATGTGAGATGTCCCAGTCTGCTGGTGACGCAGAAAGAGTGGAGTTGGGGGAGGGGAGGCTATTCACATGCAATTTCGTAGCTTTGCAATCAGTACATAGTGCACTGTGGGGCTGCAGTGGCGGGTTCCAATCTGCTAATTACATTTGCTGACGGCACTACATTGATCCACCGGATCCCAAATAATAACGAGGCAGCCGACAGAGAAGAAGTCATCACCCGACACAGTGGTGTCAAGAAAACAACCTCTCCCTCATTGTGACAAAAACAAAGGAGCTGGTTGTGGATTACAGGAGGAATGGAGACAGGGACCAAATTCAACATTTCCAAGACTGTTATTGACACAAAATGCACATTTTTATATTGATCATGACAAAATGTATTTTCATACCGTTAATGACATAAAACATATTTATGGATTGTTACTGACAGAGAATCGTATAATTTGTGTTCCGTGTGTTATCTGAATGTACTTGCCTGTGATGCTGCCACAAGTCAGTGTTTCTCTGTACCTGTACCTTCCCGTACTTGTGCACTTGGCAATAAATTCAACAGGACCTAAGAAATCTCAGTGAGATTTGATTAATGATGATCATCTTGGTAGCTCGGTAGGTCGATTATATGAGACAGTACACTGTTAAGAGCAAAACCCTGAACAGTGTTGATGATCAGAGGGATCGTAGACTCCAAGTTCATCGCTCCCTGAGAGACACTGCACAGATTGATCGGGTGGTTACGAAGGCAAATGGCATGGTTGTCTTTATTAGTTGAAGCATTGAGTTCAAAAGTCGGGAAGTTGTGCTGCGGCTGTCACGAGCCTGCGGTCGTACTGTGACTGTTTCTTTAAGAGCGCCGGCGTGAGGAGGCGGGGCTATGACGTCAGTCACAGGCTGACAGCGCTGACTGTGGACTGAACCATAAGAGAGAGAGAGAGAGCGATCTGCAGACAGGCAGTCGGACAGTCTAAAGAGAGAGAGAGACTGGAAAAGCTGATCGCTTCAGTTAGTCGCAGCTGAGGCTTGGAACTCTCCTATGCCCACAAGAGTGGGCTGATCATCGGTACACGGAACCACAACGAATGTGTGTGGCTGTCACTTCATATAATCCATAGGAGTGGATTTTGGAATATCTTGTGTTAACCCTTGCCTGGGTATGTTGTGTGGTAACCCCTGGAAGACGGTATTCCTGTGACAGGTCACTTTCGCTGATAACTCGTTTGTGGACGGATTCAACGGATAAGAACTTCGTCGACGGTTACTTTGAAGAAACGGCCTTTTCACCCTGTATTAAAAATATCTCTCTCCCATCATTTATTCCGTGGATTACTGAACTTTCCTAAATTACCATCTCAAGACTCTAAGCTTTGTTCCCTCATGCTCGATAGTCTGGGAATTATATTTACACACATACACACATAACACTGCTAACTTTCATTATTTCGTTAAGTTACTATATTATAAATAGATACTAATAAAAAGAGTGATTTTAACATCAAAATTAGAATCCAGTGCGAACTCTATTGCTGCTGGTTCGTTTCTAAAACGTTTCAGTTCGTAACACAGTTTTATAAAACTAGTTAGACCACATCTGGAGTGTTTCATACAGTTCTGGTCGCACCCATTCTCGGAAGGATGCCGGGGCTTTCGATAGTGTTCAGAAGAGGTTTACCAGGACACTGTCTGGATTAGAGGGCATGAGCTATAACGAGAGGCTGGACAAACTTGTGTTGTTTTCTCCAGAGCGGCGCAGGCTGGGGTGAGACTGGATGGACGTTTTACAGATTACGAGAGGAATAGATAGAGTGGACAGACGAGATATTTTTCCTGGGGGTTGAAATGTCTAATACATTTAAGGCGAGAGGAGATGTGAGCGGCAATTTTGCTTCTTTCCACAGAGTGGTGGGTAGCTGGTTCTCTGTCTGGGGATGCGAGACCAAAGCGATCACCTGATCCCGTTTCCTGTTCACGTTTTTCCGCAGATCTGCAGTATCTGCGGTTCACTGCTCTACGTGTACGTGTAGCTTCATCTTTCCCCGTTCAGACAAGGCAGTGAGATCCGGATCTGTCACGTCCTCTCGTTGTGTGTGGACAATATGCTTTTTTCTGCAATATTTTCAGCATGTTTCATTTCGCTGTTTTTACCTGCTGAAGTACAGCCAATGTTTCTGCTTGTCTGACCCATTTATGTCAGAATTTAGCCTTTTCTATTTATCTGAGCTTCTCATAATTTAACTATTTAATATGTATGTATATTTTTATCGGAAATCACAATCGTAAAAATCTATTGTTATGAATTAGGTTCTACTGCTGCCGCAGAGGCAACGAATTTCATGACATATGCCGGTGCTATTAAACCTGATTCTGATATTGATATGGGAGACCCACCACCGGTCACCTGATCCCAGTTACCGCAGATCGTAATGTGAGATTGAAGCCTTTTCTATTTATTTGCATTCCACAGAAATGACAACAGTTCAGTTTCCTTCTGTGGTTCCAGAGCAGAAGATCAGTCTGTCTAATATTTCCACACAATTAAAATGGGGAATTTGTTTATTCTTATCACGTACTGAGCTACAGTGAAAATCTTGCCTGACGTACCATCCACACAGATCGATATATTACAATAGTACATTGAGCTGATATACAACAGTACAATAACTGTAACAAAGCATTATGGCTGCAGAGAAAGTGCAGTGCAGATAGACATATGGTGCAGGGTCACGTCGAGTTACATTGTGAGGCCGAGACCATTTTATCATTCATTTGGCTTATAAACACAGACAGGAAGCCGTCCTTGAGCTTGTCATTACTAATAACTGCAGCTCTGTAAATAAAGATCTCTGTAAAGCGAATATAGTTCCTTTAATGGACCATGAAACAACAATTTTCTAGATGAAATCCATTTATTTTTTCTTTAATAGGTCGTATTCCTCCTGTGAAAATGATGATTTTACGTAGATTTTTATATATTTTCCAAAATATACCTCTTTTTAACTAATAAAATTTCGATGAAATTGACTCTGTTATTTCTTCCATTATTTGGAACAATAAGAGACCAAGAATTAATAAGTATCATTTACAGAAATCTAAAAAAGATGGTGGACTTGCACTTCCTAATTTAAGACTGTATTATTGGGCTGTGAATATTAGACAATTACGTTTTTGGTTATATTGGCATGAGAAGAACCAAAAATCATTATGGGTTGATTTGGAATTAAAAGCTGTTAAACAATTTTATTTAACTTCAATTTTAGGAGCTCCATTACCCTTACAGCTCTCTAAAATTCCAAATTTAAATTATTACCCGGTTATTAAACAATCCCTACGGATTTGGGTTCAGTTTCGTTCATTTTTATTTTAAACAATTGAAGTTGTCTAGTTTTTTATATCGAAACTTTTCATTTAAACCTTCAACAACTGACCCCATTTTTCTCCTATGGAAAAATAAAGGGATCCATTCTTTTACAGATTTATTTTGTGATGGTCGATGGATGAACTTTGAAGAGTTAATTAAGAAATTTTCACTCGCTCGTGCACATTTTTTGCAATATGTTCAGGTGAAACATTTTTTACAACGATGTTTACCTAAGTTTCCATATTTACAAGAATCTGATTTGTTGGATTCCATTTTGAAATTGAATCCCTTAGTGAAAGGTTCCATTAGCAGAATTTATCATTTATTTTTGTTACAAAAAGATAACCTATCACTAAAGATTAAACAAGATTGGGAGAGAGAGCTTAAAATGACCCTTGTTAATGAAGATTAGCTTCGACTTTCGAAAAACGTAACTTCTTCTTCTGTATGTGCCAACCATTGTTTAATTCAATTTAAAATTGTTCCCCGTTATTATTTAACAAAGGAGAGACTATCTAAAATATTTCCTACTATAGACAAATGCAGTGATAGATGTGAAACTGAAGTAGCTACTTTGTCACATATGTTCTGGTCATATTATTCATTAAAATCGATTTGAAAATCTTTATTTTCTACAATTTCTAAAGCTCTGAAAATTAATTTACAACCTAATAGATTGACTGTTCTATTTGGAATAGCTCCACATCATATTCAGGGAATTTCACCTTCAGATCTACCTGTAATTGCATTTGTTACACTACTGACAAGAAGGGCTATTTTATTAAAATGGAAAGATATTTCTTCCCCTACATTAATTGAATGGTTTTCTCAAGGAATGTTATGCCTTAGTTTCGAAAAAATAGAAGTAGAACTTTGGATCCTCGATTCGATTTTGAGAAAAGATGGGGTTCTTTTGCCAAATATTATCATTTAAATTGAATTACGCTATATGGTTTCCTTCCAATTTTTTTTATAAATATGAAATGGCGGTTGATGATTCTTATTTTCATATTTAGATGATGGTCAAATGTGTGTTTCTTATGTAGTTAGTGGGTTTTTTTCCAAGTTAAATGGTTTTTTTCCCTTCTATATATATATATTTCCAATTTTATATTTTACGATCAGATTTTTCAGCTTTATTAATTGCATACATATTAATCTATTGAAGTTTTGTATCATTTTGTAGCTGTAGAAGATTCTGTACCAATAAAAAAATTCTAAAAATGAAAAAAAAAATGAAAACGACAAAACAGTAACTGCGACAAAGCATTACGGCTGCAGAGAAAGTGCAGTGCAGATAGACATATGGTGCAGGGTCACGTCGAGTTACATTGCGAGGCCGAGTCCATTTTATCATTCATTTGGTTTCTAACCACAGACAGGAAGCCGTCCTTGAGCCGGGTGGTTCGCGCTTTAAGGCTTTTGTATCTCTTCCCCGATGGGGGAGCGGGTTTGCAGCAAGAATGTCCAGGTTGTGAGGATATTTGAGTACATGACCTGCTTTTCCGAGGCAGGGGAAGTGTAGGAAGAGTCCATGGAGGGGAGGCTTGTTTCTCTGATGTTCTCTGCCGTTCCTTGCAGTCATGGGCAGAGCAGTAGCCATACGAAGCCGTGAAGTATCGACAAGGAGCTCAGAGTCCTCGGCCTTCACCCTGCCTTGTGTAGCTGGATCCTGGACTTCCTGGCAGATCGGCGGCAGGTGGTAAGAGTGGGCTCCATCTCCTCTGTCTCTCTGACCCTCAGCACACATACCCCACAGGGGTGTCTCTTTGCCGCCTCCTTTACTCTCTGTATATCCATGACTTGGGTCGCCACCCACAGCTCCAATCTGTTAGTTAAATTTGCTGACTACACTGCACTGACTGGCCTAATCTCAGATAATAACGAGGCAGCCGACAGAGAAGAAGTCATCACCCCGACACAGTGGTGTCAAGAAAACAACCTCTCCCTCATTGTGACAAAAACACAGGAGCTGGTTGTGGATTACAGGAGGAATGGAGACAGGGAACAAATTCAACATTTCCAAGTCTGTTATTGACACAAAATGCACATTTTAATATTGATCATGACACAATGTATTTTATATATTGTTAATGACATAAAGCATATTTATAGATTGTTGCTGACAGAGAATCATATAACTTGTGTTCCTTGTGTTACCTGAATGTACTTGCCCGTGACGCTGCCACAAGTCAGTGTTTCTCTGTCCCTGTACCTTCCCGTACTTGTGCACTTGGCAATAAATTCAACAGGACCTGAGAAATCTCAGTGAGATTTGATTAGTGATGATCATCTTGGCAGCTCGGTAGGTCGAATGTATGAGACAGTACACTGTTAAATGCAAAACCCTGAACAGTGTCGATGATCAGAGGGATCTTAGACTCCAAGTTCATCGCTCCCTGAAAGAGACTGCACAGATTGACCGGGAGTTTAAGAGGGCAAAGGGCATGGTTGTCTTTATTAGTTGAAGCATTGAGTTCAAAAGTCGGGAAGCTGTGTTGCGGCTGTTACGAGCCTGCGGTCGTACTGTGACTGTTTCTTTAAGAGCGCCGGCGTGAGCAGGCGGGACTATGACGTCAGTCACAGGCTGACAGCGCTGACTGTGGACTGAACCATAAGAGAGAGAGAGAGCGATCTGCAGACAGGCAGGCGGACAGTCTAAAGAGAGAGAGAGAGAGACTGGAAAAGCTGATCGCTTCAGTTAGTCGCAGCTGAGGCTTGGATCTCTCCTATGCCCATAAGAGTGGGTTGATCATCGGTACACGGAACCACAACGAATGTGTGTGGCTGTCACTTCGTATAATCCATAGGAATGGATTTTGGAATATCTTGTATTAACCCTTGCCTGGGTATGTTGTGTGGTAACCCCTGGAAGACGGTATTCCTGTGACAGGTTACTTTCGCTGATAACTCGTCTGTGGACGGATTCAACGGATAAGAAGTTCGTCGGCGGTTATTTTGATGTAACGGCCTTTTCTCTACGTTTCACCCTGGATTATAAATATCTCTCTCCCGTCATTTATTCCGTGGATTACTGAACTTCCCTACTTTACCATCTCAAGACTCTGAGCTTTGTTCCCTCACGATCAATAGTCTGGGAGTTATATTTATACATATATACACTTAACTCTGTCAACTTCCCTTTATTTTGTTAAGTTACTATATTATAAGTAGATACTAATAAAGAGAGTGGTTTTAACATCAAAACCAGACTCCAGTGTGAACTCTGTTGCTGCTGGTTCGTTTCTAAACCGTTTCAGTTCGTAACACAGTTTTATAAAACTAGTTAGACCACATCTGGAGTGTTTCACACAGTTCTGGTCGCCCTCATTCTCGGAAGGATGTCGGGGCTTTTGAGAGGGCGCAGAAGAGGTTTCCCAGGACACTGCCTGGTTTAGAGGGCATGAGCTATAACGAGAGGCTGGACAAACTTGTGTTGTTTTCTCCAGAGCGGCGCAGGCTGGGGTGAGACTGGATGGACGTTTATAACATTACGAGAGGAATAGATAGAGTGGACAGACGATATATTTTTCCCGGGGGTTGAAATGTCTAATACATTTAAGGTGAGAGGAGATGTGAGCGGCAAGTTTGCTTCTTTCCACAGACTAATGAGTAGCTGGAGACTCTGCCTGGGGCGGGGGGGAGGGGGGTGGTCCCCAATCCTGACACGTGATCCCGTTTGTCCCTCCCATATAACCGCAGATGGGCAGCATCTGCACGTCTGTTTTCGAGGCCCCGCCTCCCGATGATGTAACAATCTCTTCGCGCATGCTCACAGTCTCCGGGTGGACGGAGTTATCCTCTACGCTCAGAGCTGAAGTGGGTCGGCTGTGTGTTCAGGAAAGACTTTCGTCTCTTCCGTCGGGATCACTGTCTGCGGGCCGAAGATATCACTTTCCCATCGGTGAGTATTGAGACCGATCCCGAGCGGGGAGATCCGATGTTGGCCGTGAGCCCCGAACTGAGGGCCAGGAATTCATTTGTTTCCAAACTATCTGGGCTCGTCAGAAATGTGTCGACTTCACTTAATCTGCATTGAACGATCCAAAACCAGGAGCCCAGGCTGTCTGTTTTCACAGAATTGAAATATAAGTCCCGCCGTCAGGTCACGTGAGGCTGTGTGCCGCAGATTCGCTCCGCCCTCCGCTTTGTGACGCCAGATCACGTGGTGTGATTTTGGCCGCTGAGTCTCATTAACTTCCCCGAACTCTCCCCGTTTCCTGAGGCTCCTCGCATTTGTCCTGGAGCTTTATGGCTGTTGTGTCTTCTCCCGGAGTGGGGTGGGTGAGAAAGGAGAACGTCCCAGGTTGTGGGGATCTTTGATTTCACTGCCTGCTTTACCGAGGGACTGGGAAGTCTAGGGGGAGAATGGTTCGAGCCTCAGCTCCACGCAGCCTGTTGTGTCCTTTAGCAAGGCATTTAGCCACACATTACTCCTGCACGTTCATAGCCCAGCGACGGCGGCCGGTCCAGTATGTACAAGAGAGGATCTGTAAACAAATTTCCTGAAATAGACCTGTTTTAACCTGGAAATGGAGTGATTGTATAACAGTAACGGAAGTGCAACTTTTCCCTGTAAATTATCCTGGAACCGATTTGACTGTTATTCCTGGAAATGTGTACAGTGCAGTTGTTGCTAACAAGGCTTACAAGAATAATCTCAGGAATGATCGGCGTCATGTATGAGGAGCATTTGATGGTTCTGGACCTGTGCTCAATGGAGTTCAGAGGGACGGTGGGGGTGGTGGGGGGATGTATGGTTAAGTAAACCTACCAAATGTTGAAAAGCCTGGATACAGTGGACATGGAGTGGATGTTTCTATTAGACAGAGAGTCTGTGATCTGACAGCACGGTCTCAGAATAAAGTTGCTTCCCTTTAAAACTGAGATGAACATTTTTTTGGCCAAAAGATGTCTGATATCAATGGCTTAACGACATGATGGCCTGCTTGGACCTCGAAAAAATTCATTATTCAGTTCTTAATTCGGATCTAAAGTTCCATAAGGTCTGGGGACCTTTTATCGAGTACTTTCATAACCTTCCTCTTGACTAGGGTTTTTTTTTCTTTTTTTTTCTTCTTTTCGGTCCCTTGCTTTCAGCTCCCTTTTTTTTCTGGTAGCAGGCATTATTATCCTCTGTTGCCAAGTGTATTCACAGTCTGGGAGTTTGACTGTCCGGACTTATACTCTCTATATTGTGTGGTGGTTGGTCTGGAATTGTTGTTTTTTTTCTTGTGTTGTGGGGCTTGGGGAGGACACTAAGCTCACTTGTCTTTAATTTAGGTGCTTTTTTGTTAAAGTCTCTTCCTTTGTAGCATATTGTTATTGTATGCTTAATCTTGCACTGTATTAATGCTCCTCATTGGGATTTGGGGTTTTTAATTTTGTAAAATGTTTTGAAAAACTAATAAAAAAAATTTTTTTTAAAGATGTCTGATATGTGGAATTTGTTGCCGCAGAATTTGTTTGAGGCTGCCATTTGGGTATATTTGTGAAGATTAATATCCTGATGATTGCTGAGTAGCTTCAGGGTTACAGGAGGAAGGCAGGAATATGATGTTGGAATAAAAATCAGCCCTGGTTGAGTGGTTGAGTGGTGGGCAGACCAGATGGATTGAATCACCTAATTCTGTTCCTGACTGAATGATGGCTCCTTCTTATCCCATATCGTTTTGTGACATGTGAGGGACAATAAAATATTGTTTACTGAGGTAATTACATCTGCCTTCAGTGTTTAAATTTCAGTGAGTTTTGTTCTTAGTAACATTAAGCAGAAATGTTTGGTTCTCCTTTTCATTGTTAATGTGCCTCATTATCTCTCTGGTTAAAGTTAGACCTGCGGTGAGAGGTTTATTGGAAGAAAAACCCCAACTGGAGGCAAAGCACGACTGAAGACGAGGGAACAGCAACAAGTGAACCAGCCCGAGGATTGAGAGCATCAACTGGAGAGAACCCATCTGACACGGAGTTTCCAGTGAGTCAGTCAGGAGAGTGTTTGGTGAGTCTCATTTACTCAAACACTGGTCCTTTAGACATTACATACCTGTACAAAGGAAGGTAGGAAATAGTTGGGAGTGAGACTGAATGTGCCCAGAAGAACCAGTTATGCCAGTACCAGTCAGACCCAGTTGTGAAGAAGCCCCCCCCCCCCCCCCCCCCAATATTCCCTTTAAACTTTTTGTCCTTCACCCTTAACCCATGTCCTCTGGGGGTTTTTTTCTCTCCCCCAGCCTCAGTGGAAAAAGCCTGCTTGCATTCACTCTGTCTATACCCATCATAATTTTATATACCTCTATCAAGTCTCCCCTCATTCTTCTACACTCCTAAGAATGAAGTTCTAACCTATTCCACCTTTCTCTGTAACTCAGTTTCTTAAGTCCCGGCAACATCCTTGTAAACCTTCTCTGCACTCTTTCAACCTTATTAATATCCTTCCTGTAATTTGGTGACCAAAACTGCACACAATACTCCAAATTTGGCCTCACTAATACCTTATACAACCTCACCATAACATTCCAACTCTTATAATCAATACTTTGATTTATAAAGGCCAATGAACCAAAAGCTCTCGTTACTACCCTATCTACCTGTGATGCCACTTTTAGGGAATTTTCTATCAGTATTCCTAGATCGCTCTGTTCTAGTGCACTCCTCAGTGCCCTGCCATTTACCTTGTATGTTCTACCTTGGTTTTTCCTTCCGAAGTGCAACACCTCACATTTGTCTGTATTAAACTGCATCTGCCATTTTTCAGCCCATTTTTCCAGCTGGTCCAGATCCCTCTGCAAGCTTTGAAAACCTTCCTCACTGTCCACTACACCTCCAATCTTTGTATCATCAACAAATTTGCAGATCCAATTCACCAAATTATCATCCAGATCATTGATATAGATGACAAATAACAATGGACCCAGCACTGATCCCTGTGGCACACCACTAGTCACAGTCCTCCACTCAGAGAAGCAATCGTCCACTACCACTCTCTGACTTCTCCCATTCTCAATTCCCAATCAAATTTACTACCTCACCATGTATACCTAGTGACTGAATCTTCCTAACTAACCTCCCATGCGGGACCTTGTCAAAGGCCTTACTGAAGTCCACTACATCCACTGCCTTGCCTTCATCAACTTTCCTTGTAACCTCCTCGAAACTCTCTAATATATTTGTTAAACATGGCACAAAGCCATGTTGACTCTCCCTAATAAGTCCCTGTCTATCTAAATAATTGTCGATCCTATCTCTTAGTACTCCTTCCAATAATTTACCCATGACCGACATCAAACTTACCAGCCTATAATTTCCTGGATTACTTTTAGAGCCTGCTTTAAACAAAGGAACAACATGAGCTATCCTCCCATCCTCTGGCACCTCACCCATAGATAACGACATTTAAATATATCTGCCAGGGCACCTGCAATTTCAACACTAATCTCCTTCAAGGTCCGAGGGAATATCCTGTCAGGTCCTGGAGATTTATCTACTTGCCTCAAGGTAGCAAGCACCTCCTCCTCTTCTATCTGTATAGGTTCCATGACTTGTTTGCTTGTTTGCCTTATTTCCATTGACTCCATGCCAGTTTCCTTAGTAAATTCAGACACAAAAAAACCATTTAACATCTCCCCAATTTCTTTTGGTTCCATACATAGCCAACTGCTCTGATCTTCAAGAGGACCAATTTTATCCCATAACTATCCTTTCGCTATTACTATACCTGTGGAAGCTCTTACTATCCTTCACCTTGACTGCCAACGCTACCTCATGTCTTCTTTCAGCCCTCCTGATTTCTTCCTTAAGTATTTGTTTGCACTTTTTATACTCCTCAAGTACCTTCTTTGCTCCCTGTTTCTTATACATGTCATACATCTCTCTCTTCTTTATCAGAGTTCCAATATCCATCGAGAACCAAGGTTCCTTATTCTTATTCACTTTGCCTTTAATCCTGAGACTTTGTCCCCAGGGTGTCCTCATGGGCCGTCCGGAAATGATTTCAGCTGGTGACAACCCTGTTTTCCCCTGTGGGGTAACTCTCATGTGGAATCGGGCTAATGGTTGGACTTTCAACCAAGTGGGTCCAGTCTCCACCGTTAGTCTGGCCAATTTACTCTTCAGAGTGCCATTGGCTCTTTCCACTCTGCCAGCGGCCCGTGGGTGGTGTACACAGTGGAATTGTTGCTTGATAGCTAGTTTGTTACGTACTCCTTCATTTACTTTCACCATAAAGTGTGGGCCATTGTCAGAGCTCAGCATCTCTGGCAGGCTGTACCTGGGAATTATTTCCCTTAATAATACCTTCACAACAGTCACAGCAGTATTAATGGTAGTTGGAATAGCTTCAATCCATCTACTAAACACATCTATAATAACTAAGCAGTATCTATAGCAATGGACTCTAGGCAATTCAATAAAATCAACTTGTAGACACGAAAAAGATCCACCTGTCAAGGGAGTCATACCCGGTGTGCAGGGTACAGGTTACCAACCATTCCCTCCTTTCCCAGGTGTGTACAGTTATGTATATAATCGGCCAATATTGGTAAAAACTGTGTAGGAACACAAACCTGTCCCGCTGGGAGATCCAAAAACCTAGATCGTGGTCTTTCTGGCACCCCATCTGGGACCACAGTTTTCACTCCTCCTCAGAGGCATACCCCTGAGAAGAACAAAACTCAAGGTAGCTGTAGAGCAGTGAGTTAAGTTGTTTACAAAGGTGGCATTACTAAAGGGGTGGCCAGAGAAAGTCAGGAATCCCCACGTTCCCAGAGATCCCCGTAGTCATGTACAATTCCAAATGCATAACGGGAGTCTGTGTAAACGTTCCCACTTTAGTCCATTGCTGGGATACAGGCACGAGTCAGAGCAAACAGCTCAGCCTTCTGGATGGAGACAGCTGCTTCAAAAGAGGCCTGCTCAATTACTTCACTGTCCGTCACTATTGCATAGTCAGAATATCGTTTTCCTGATGGATCCACAAAAGAGCTTCCGTCCTCATAAAACGTTGCCTCAGGCTAGAGGGGGTATTGCGGAATGGATGGGAGAGTCTGTCCTTCTTTCACAGTGATCCGGATGGGCTAGAGGGGGTATTGCAGAATGGATGGGAGAGTCTGTCCTTCTTTCACAGTGATCCTGACGGCCTAGAGGGGGTATTGCAGAATGGATGGGAGAGTCTGTCCTTCTTTCACAGTGATCCGGATGGGCTAGAGGGGGTATTGCAGAATGGATGGGAGAGTCTGTCCTTCTTTCACAGTGATCCTGATGGCCTAGAGGGGGTATTGCAGAATGGATGGGAGAGTCTGTCCTTCTTTCACAGTGAACCGGACAGGCTAGAGGGGGTATTGCAGAATGGATGGGAGAGTCTGTCCTTCTTTCACAGTGATCCGGACAGGCGAGAAGGGGTTTTGTGGAATGGATGGGAGAGTCTGTCCTACTTTCACTGTGATCCGGACAGGAGGGCTGACTTCATGGACTGAAATTGCCCAGAGATGGGGTACAACGTCTTGTGTTCGGTCACTATTAAAAGAATGTCTTACCAGATGTCCTGTTTTCACCTCAGACTCCTTCCAGTATCGGAGTTGGCCCACGGCAAAGTCTTGCCAGTCTCCCTCGGTGCTGGAGGCCTGTTTCGTCAGGGTGTAGGCAAGGAGCCCTAGGCTCTTTGGCTTGAACCCAGGGCAAACCCTGAAGGTGGTATGGGGAACCACCAATCCTGTCTGTCGCCAAAAGAAATCTGGAACTTCAGTAAGAAATGCAATGCCGTCTCTTCCTTTAACCTCTCCAATCACCATGACTGGGAATTTCTGTCCCTCGAGGGGTGCATAATATTAGCTTTCCTCAGTTGAGCACCACGTAGGGTCATAGCACAGAGTCACATGAGAGTCGGCCGCTGGCAAAAGGGGTTCAAATGTACTGGAGTCCAGATAAAGTGCCCACCACTGGCTGGTCAGAGGAAGCTATCAGTTGTTCGCAGTTCCAACGTGATATCCTTGTCCGTGCATAGAATCTCGACTTCCAACGGACAGAGCAAGTCTCTCCCTACGAGATTACACCCCCGTCTGGTGGTGACTGTAAATGAAACCTCACACTGGTTCCCCTGGAATTCCACCTGCAGTGGCTGGGTACGTGAATACGTACGTTCCATGCCTTCGAAAGCAGACAGAGTGATTGTAGCGTCTGATAGCTGGAATCCCTTTTCCGATACTGTTTCCTGATCGACAGTGGTTGTGGTTGCCCTCATATCAATCATAAATGGAACTGGATTTCCAGCAACTTGCAATATTACATTGGGCTCTTCCTGAGGGTTGGCACTCATGGTTGGAAGCATCTTCTTGTCAGTTTCTAAACGGGTTGTTGTCCCCACCTGTCCCTTGGTAGGTTTTTGTTCCCATTTCTGTTCCTCAGATAAAGCCCGCTCGCATCCTTCTTCCTGCTGAGCATATTCACCTTTAATATTAGTTCCCTGCGGAGTTGATCGGGATTCGAAAGTTGGGTCCTAATGATATGTGAAAGCTCGTCACATTCGATTTCGGTCATTGTCAGTCCAATCCATATTATTTGTTTTAATCATGTTGGCTAACTTAGTTGGTAAGTATTGGAGCAGTAGGGCATTGAACTGGGGGAACAGATTCCCATCATTAAAGTCTTGGTCTCCTGCAAAGGTGCCGTAGCAGGCCACAAATCGCTCTCAATAGTCTGGTCCTGATTTCCCAGCCTTATGTTTGCATTCAGGTACTGTAGTGATGTTTACAGGTCGCTGCAGAGCCCTTTCCAAAGCTTGAATGATCTGGTCCATCTGTTCATTCTCATTATGGTTTCCTGCCTGTAACGCCTGATAGGTTTGGTATCTCAATTCTGCCTTCCATTTCCACCCCTCATCAGCTGAGAGAATCATGCAGCAGAGACTGAATAAATCTTGCAGAGTCGCATTAAACATTTGTGTAGTACTGTGGACACACTGAGCAAACTGTGCTGGTTTTTCTTTTCTATCTGGGGCCTGATTCATGATTATTATCATTTCTTGAGGCTTCCAGGGTGCATACACAGGAATCACTGAGGGCTGTCCCTCCTCCTAATCCTAGGGGGAGCGTTTGCTACTGTTGTTCAGGAGGATTTAAACTAATGTGGCAGGGGGGTAGGAACAAGTGCAGAGAGACAGAGGGGTGTAAAATGAGAGTAGAAGCAAAAAGTAGTAAGGTGAAAAGTAAAAGTGGCAGGCAGTCAAATCCAGAGCAAAAATCAAAAAGGGCCACTTTTCAACATAATTGTATAAGGGCTAAGAGTGTTGTAAAAACAAGCCTGAAGGCTTTGTGTGTCAATGCAAGGAGCATTCGTAATAAGGTGGATGAATTGAATGTGCAGATAATTATTAATGAATATGATATAGTTGGAACCACAAAGACATGGCTCCAGGGTGACCAAGGATAGGATCTCAACATCCAGGGATATTCAATATTCAGGAGGGATAGACAGGAAAGAAAAGGAGGTGGGGTAGCGTTGCTGGTTTTGAGAAGAGATTAACGCAATAGAAAGGAAGGACATTAGCCTGGAGGATGTGCAATCGAAATGGGTAGAGCTGCGTAACACTAAGGCGCATAAAACGCTGGTGGGATTTGTGTACAGGCCACCTAACAGTAGTAGTGAAGTTGGGGATGGCATTAAACAGGAAATTAGAAATGCTGCAAAAAAGGAACAGCAGTTATAATGTGTGACTTCAATCTACATATAGATTGGGTGAATCAAATTGGTAAGGGTGCTGAGGAAGAGGATTTCTTAGAATGTGTGCGGGATGGTTTTTGAACCAACATGTCGAGGAACCAACTGGAGAGCAGGCCATTCTAGACTGGGTATTGAGCAATGAGGAAGGGTTAATTAGCAATCTTGTCATGCGAGGCTCCTTGTGTAAGAGCGAACATAATATGGTGGAATTCTTCATTAAGATGGAGAGTGACATAGTTAATTCGGAACCAAATGTTCTGATCTTAAACAAGGACAACTTTGAAGATATGACATGTGAATTAGCTAAGACAGACTGGCAAATGATATTTAAAGGGTTGACGGTGGATAGAAACATAGACACATAGAAAATAGGTGCAGCAGTAGGCCATTCGGCCCTTCGAGCCTACACTGCCATTCAGTATGATCATGGCTGATCATCCAACTCAGAACCCTGAACCTGCTTTCTCTCCATACCCCTGATCCCTTTAGCCACAAGGGCCATATCTAACTCCCTCTTAAATATAGCCAATGAACTGGCCTCAACTGTTTCCTGTGGCCGAGAATTCCACAGATTCTCCACTCTCTGTGTGAAGAAGTTTTTCCTCATCTCGGTCCTAAAAGTCTTCCCCTTTATCCTTAAACTGTGACCCCTCGTTCTGGACTCCCCCAACATTGGAAACAATCTTCCTGCATCTAGCCTGACCAATCCCTTTAGAATTTTATACGTTTCAATAAGATGCCCCATCAATCTTCTAAATTCCAGTGAGTATAAGCCTTGTCGATCCAGTCTTTCTTCATATGAAAGTCCTGCCATCCCAGGAATCAATCTGGTGAACCTTCTTTGTACTCCCTCTATGGCAAGAATGTCTTTCCTCAGATTAGGGGACCAAAACTGCACACAATATTCTAGGTGCGGTCTCACCAAGGCCTTGTACAACTGCAGTAGCACCTCCCTGCTCCTGTACTCAAATCCTTTTGCTATGAATGCTAGCATACCTTTCGCCTTTTTCACCGCCTGCTGTACCTGCATGCCTCCCTTCAATGACTGGTGTACAATGACACCCAGGCCTCGTTGCACCTCCCCTTTTCCTAATTGGCCACCGTTCAGATAATAATCTGTTTTCCTGTTCTTGCAACCAAAATGGATAACCTCATATTTATCCACATTAAATTGCATCTGCCATGAATTTGCCCACTCACCTATCCTATCCAAGTCACCCTGCATCCTCTTAGCATCCTCCTCACAGCTAACACCGCCGCCCAGCTTCGTGTCATCCACAAACTTGGAGATGCTGCATTTAATTCCCTCATCTAAATCATTAATATATATTGTAAACAACTGGGGTCCCAGCACTGAGCCTTGCGGTACCCCACTAGTCACTGCCTGCCATTCTGAAAAGGTCCCGTTTACTCCCACTCTTTGCTTCCAGTCTGCCAACCAATTCTCTATCCACATCAATACCGTACCCCCAAGACCATGTGCTTTAAGTTTACACACTAATCTCCTGTGTGGGACCTTGTCAAAAGCCTTTTGAAAATCTAAGTATACCACATCTGCTGGCTCTCCCCTATACACTCTACTAGTTACATCTTCAAAAAATTCTATAAGATTCGTCAGACAAGACTTTCCTTTCACAAATACATGCTGACTTTGTTCGATGATTTCACCTCTTTCCAAATGTGCTTTTATCACATCTTTGATAACCGACTCTAACATTTTCCCGACAACAGACTAACCGGTCTATAATTCCCCGGTTTTTCTCTCCCTCCTTTTTTAAAAAGTGGGGTTACATTAGTCACCCTCCAATCCTCAGGAACTAATCCAGAATCTAAGGAGTTTTGAAAAATTATCACTACTGCATCCACTATTTCTTGGGCTACTCTGGGATGCAGACCATCTGGCCCTGGGGATTTATCTGCCTTTAATCCCCTCAATTTACCTAACACCACTTCCCTACTAACATGTATTACCCTCAGTTCCTCCATCTCACTGGACCGTCTGTCCCTTACTATTTCCAGAGGGTTATTTATGTCCTCCTTAGTGAAGACAGAACCAAAGTAGTAATTCAATTGGTCTGCCATGTCTTTGTTCCCTATGATCAATTCACCTGTTTCTGACTGTAAAGGTCCTTACATTTGTCTTGACCAATCTTTTTCTTTTCACATATCTTTAAAAGTTTTTTACAGTCAGTTTTTGTGATCCCTGCCAGCTTTCTCTCATAATCTTTTTTCCCTTTCCTAATTAAGCCCTTTGTCCTCCTCTGCCAGTCTCTGAATTTCTCCCAGTCCTCAGGTGTGCTGCTTATTTTTGCTAATTTATATGTTTCTTCTTTGAACTTGATACTATCCCTAATTTCCTTTGTCAGCCACGGGTGTACTACCTTCCCTGGTTTATTCTTTTTCCAAACTGGGATGAACAAATGTTGTAGTTCATCCATGTGATCTTTAAATGCTTGCCATTGCATATCCACCGTCAACCCTTTAAGTATCATTTGCCAGTCTATCTTAGCTAATTCACGTCTTATACCTTCAAAGTTACCCTTCTTTAAGTTCAGAACCTTTGTTTCTTAATTAACTATGTCACTCTCCATCTTAATGAAGAATTCCACCATATCATGGTCACTCTTACCCAAGGGGCCTCGCACGACAAGATTGCTAACTAACCCTTCCTCTTTGCTCAATACCCAATGTGGAATGGCCTGCTCTCTAGTTGGTTCCTCAACATTCATATGCAATGGCAAGCATTTAAAGATTGCATGGATGAACTACAACAAGTGTTCATCCCAGTTTGGCAAAAGAATAAACCAGGGAAGGTAGTGCACTTGGATAGGTTAGGTGAGTAGGCATATTCATGGCAGATGCAACTTAATGTGGATAAATATGCGGTTATTCACTTTGTTTGCAAGAACAGGAAAACAGATTATTTTCTGAATGGTCAATTAGGAAAAGGGGAGGTACAATGAAACCTGGGTGTCATTCTACACCAGTCATTGAAAGTGGGCATGCAGGTACAGCAGGCGGTGAAAAAGGCAAATGGTATGTTGGCATTCATAGCAAAAGGATTTGAGTACAGGAGCAGGGAGGTTCTACTGCTGTTGTACAAGGCCCTGGTGAGGCCACAGCCGGAGTACTGTATGCAGTTTTGGTTCCCTAATCTGAGGAAAGACATTCTTGCCATAGAGGGAGTACAAAGAAGGTTCAACAGATTGATTCCTGGAATGGCAGGACTTTCATATGAAGAAAGACTGGATCGACAAGGCTTATATTCGCTGGAATTTAGAAGACTGAGGGGGGATCTTATTGAAATGTATAAAATTCTAAAGGGATTGGACAGGCTAGATGCAGGAAGATTGTTTCCTATGTTGGGGGAGTCCAGAGTGAGGGGTCACAGTTTAAGGATAAAGGGGAAGCCTTTTAGGAACAAGATGAGGAAAAACTTCTTCACACAGAGAGTGGAGAATCTGTGGAATTCTCTGCCACAGGAAACAGTTGAGGCCAGTTCATTGGCTATATTTAAGAGGGAGTTAGATATGGCCCTTGTGGCTAAAGGGATCAGGGGTATGGAGTGAAAGCAGGTACAGGGTTCTGAGTTGGATGATCAGGCATTATACTGAATGGCGGTGCAGGCTTGAAGGGCCTAATGGCCTACTCCTGCACTTATTTTCTATGTTTCTATGTGTAGAAAATTAAAATCTCCCACAATCACAACCTTGTGCTTACTACAAATATCTGCTATCTCCTTACAAATTTCCTTCTCCAATTCTCGCTCCCAATCAGGTGGTTTATAATACACCCCTATAAGTGTTACTATACCTTCCCCATTCCTCAATTCCACCCAAATAGGCTCCCTAAATGAGCCCTGTAATCTATCCTGTCAAAGCACCACTGTAATATTTTCTCAGAAAAGCATTGCAATATCTCCCACTCTTGCCCTTCTGATTCTATCACACCAGAAGCAACGAAATCCAGGAATATTTAGTTGCCAATCACACCCCTCCTGCAACCATGTTTCACTAATAGATACAACATCATATTTCCAGTTATCAATCCATACTCTAAGCTCATCCACCTTTCTTACAATGCTCCTAGCATTAAAATAGATGCATTCAAGAAACTTTCCACCTCTTCCTCTCTGTTTATCCCTAATGGTGCAAATAACTTTATTATCTCTTTTTTTCCCTTCTCCCCTACATCTTCGGTCTGAGCGCTCCTACATCAGGGAGGAAGTTCAAATGATCTCTGTGTTAAATGTTTAACCATCACGGTGACTGAAGGCAGCTGCAGGTTCATGAGGGACTGTTACTGTCAGATTCTGCAGTTCTTGCGGCTGCTCATCGCACCCAGGACTGAACCCTGGTCACTGAGCATTGGAGGAGTCTGTTCTGCTGATGTTAGCCTTAAACTAGACTGGTGTTTAATATTGTGGATCTGTGAAAGATAAATCAGTTCTGTGTCAAATCCCATGTCTCAGGTACTTACTGTCTCTACCACACTCACAATGTACACTAGAAAGGCCACTCGGCCCATCTGGTTCCTGCCCAAGTTTCTGTTCCTTATCAGTATATCAAAATCTCTCCCTGCCATTCCCCTCTCACTCTCCCTGAGGTGACAGGTTGCAGCTAGTCACCACTCCGTGGGATAGATTTCCCATGAATTTCATGGAAACATATAAATGCACAACACATTACAGATGCTTTATCCCACATTGCCATGCCGACCATGTATCTTACTCTAGAAACTGCTCAGAATTACTCTACCACATAGCCACCCATTTTCCTAAGCTCCATGTACCTATCTGAGAGTCTCTTAAAAGACCCTATTGTATCCGCCTCTACCACTGTTGCTGGTGGTGCTTTCCATACACACACCACTCTTTGTTTAAAAAACTTAGCTCTGACATCTCCTCTGTACTTACTTCCAGGCAGCTTAAAGCTATTCCCCCTCGTGTTAGCCATTTCAGCCCTGGGGGAAAAGCCTCTGGCTATCCACACGACCAATGCCTCTCATCATCTTAGACACCCGCATGATTTTCTCCAGGGTGAATAAGACGATGAGCTCACTGTGGTTTTGACGTTCTCTCTCTCTCCCTCTCTCTCTCTCTCCTTGTGTCTGACGTCACAGCCCCGCCTCACTCAGGCACTTAAAGCGACACTCACAGTAAATGAACCCGCGGTCTCGCAACACAATGCGCATCTAAAGCCTGACAGCAGACCAGTGAGTAAATCTTTGATGGTGCAGAGTCAAAAACCAAAAAGTTGCCAGCCTGAGTCAGGGCTTTGGGGCTCCAGAGAGAGATGGGGTCTAGAGTTTACGAGGAGGAGGAGGAGGAGGAATCAGACCAGCAGGATGTGGCTACAAAAGGAAGATCAGAAACGTTTGTAAACTGGTTGACCGGAAAAAAAGGTGGTTAATTTCAGGCAGCAATTGTGGAGAGGAATAAAAAGACAACGTTTAGACAGAGCCCCTTCAGCATGCCTAGCCTGTGTACTCCGCTGCTTAGTTGCTCTCTGAATTGCAGAGTTCCTCCAGCGTTTTGTGTGTGTGCATCTCTGTATTTCCAGCAACTGCAGAATCTCCTGTGTTTTATAACTGCATTTTACTTTGGCATTAGATACACGTTGATATTGAGTATATTGTTTATGGGAGCCGCTTTCTGCATTAAAACAGCTGTAATTTTTTTCTATACACATTATAAAAAAAATGAGGTATGGACATTGAACCAGTGCTTGCAGAAATGGTCAATGGCACCGTGATTACCCATAGGGCCATGCGTTAAAAATTTCGCCAGCGCTGAAGCGCCAATGAAATGCGCAGCCGTCAGCCTGTGGACGTCCCTGAGTTTCACGCATGCACGCAGTACACAGAAGGCCTTGAAAATGTCGGGTGCAGGTAAGAGCGATTCTCCATGTTTTTATATTATACACCAAATTCACAACAATTCCTGTGAAATCCGGACACCGTGGAAAACAATTCCGGGACAGTCCTGCCCTCTTCCCTCTCTCTCAGCCCCACGATCCGTACACGGGCCCCGGGGAGCTTCCGGCTGCAGAGTGAATGTGATCCGATGGATCTTTCAGACAGAGCTGAGCTCCAGCTATCTAAATGCAAGGATTAGGAACTCAGAGAAAGGGAACAAAATCTTTTACATCAGCAATTGAGAAAATCACCTTTGTTTTACCTCCAATCACTAATAAGAGAAAATCTGAAGATTCTGGAAATCCAAGTAACACTCACACAAAATGCCGGCAAAATTCAGCATTAGTACTCTTTTCCGTAGATGCTTCCTGGCCTGCTGAGTTCCTCCAGCATTTTGTGTGTGTTGCTTGTTCTACCTCCTCTTGTTCTGGACTTTTCTACCCATGAGAGCATGTTTTGTCCCATTCTCTCTGAGTACATAATGATATCTGGGGAAGCAAGTAGCTTTCACATCACAAATGTGCCAGACTCCAGTGAGACAGACTACTGCCCTTCCCTTCATATTCATTGGCATTGCTCACCATAGCTCACCACTGTCAGTCATCGGGGGAGGCTTCAGGGGAATACAGAAACTGGTGATACTTGTGTGTATTCTGATGTTGCAAAAGTTGCTGGAAAATTTGCAAGTGGGAAGAAGTGGAGTGATATTTGGAAATCTGACTTTTTAAAGTGTAACTTAGCAAGCAAACCACATATGGACAATATGCAAAAACTTTGGTGAGAAAATCCTTCATTACCCATTACAGGCCTGCTACATAGGTTGTGAGAGAGTGCAGATGAACTGGATCGAACCCAGAGGAGATCAAAGTTCCTATTGACAGTGATTTGCTAGCTGTGAAAATGAATACCTCTCTATAAAAAAATTCACTGTGCACATCTTGTCACTGGGTAAAAAAAATGCACAGTGCAAGTCTTATGTACACACTGGTTATTACAAATTAGAGGGGGTATTGGAGGGAAGATGGGGAGACCTGTAGTGTCCCTGATGCCCTCACTTACAAGAAATGCATCCAGCTGCAGCTTGTAACCCTGCACTTTAAGGAGTTGGAACTTGAAACGCATATGGGGATTGATGGTCATTCCAGATACCAGCACTCTACCCAGTCAGGAGATGATTTCTCTTCCAACTTGGGTTTAACCTCACTGTAACAGTGTGATACCAAATCAAAACTTGGCAATTCAAGTAATCTCATCTGAAATGTTGTCCTACACCCATTGATGGATTTTGTAAATCTTCTACAGGTTAAAAACGAGAAGGAATTTGTCTCCAGGGATCCCAAACACAGCATGCCAGTTTTGTTGTCTCTGTCTAGATATTTAAGAAGTGGAGCAAGGGATTCAATCGACCATCCTTCCTGCTCAGACTGTGGGGAGGGATTCACTCGGTCATCTGAGCAAGTAGCAAGCCCGGCATTTTACACAGGAGAAAGGCCGTTCACCTGCTCAGACAGTGGGAATGGATTCACTTGGTCATTTCAACTGAAGGTACATCAGCAAGTTCACACTGGGTGAGGCCATTCATCTGTTCTGTGTGTGAGAAAGGATTCTGCCGGGCATCCCACCTGTGGACCCAAGAGTCAGATCACACTGGGCAGAGGCTGGTCATCTGCTGAATTTCGGGAAAGGGATTCTCTCGGTCATCTGACCTAATGGCACACCAACGTGTTCACACCAGGGGGCAGCTATTCACCTGCACAGTCTGCGGGAAGGGATTCACTCAGTCATCCACCCTACTGGAACATCAGCGAGTTCACACTGGGGAGAAGCCATTCACCTGCTCAGAATGTGGGAAGAGATTCACTCAGTCATCCACCCTACAGATTCATCAGCGAGTTCACACTGGGGAGAAGCCGTTCACCTGCTCAGTCTGTGGGAAGGGATTCACTCAGTCATCCAGCCTACTGAGCCATCAGCGAGTTCACACTGGGGAGAAGCCATTCACCTGCTCAGACTGTGGGAAGAGATTCACTCAGTCCTCCCACCTACTGAGTCATCAGCGAGTTCACACTGGGGAGAGGCCATTCACCTGCTCAGTCTGTGGGAAGGGATTCACTCATTCATCCCACCTACTGAGTCATCAGCGAGTTCACACTGGGGAGAAGCCGTTCACCTGCTCCGAATGTGGGAAGAGATTCACTCAGTCATCCCACCTACTGAGTCATCAGCGAGTTCACACTGGGGAGAAGCCGTTCACCTGCTCAGAATGTGGGAAGAGATTCACTCGGTTAGCTAACCTACAGAGTCACCAGCGAGTTCACACTGGGGAGAGGCCATTCACCTGCTCAGAATGTGGGAAGGGATTCACTCATTCATCCACCCTACTGAGTCATCAGCGAGTTCACACTGGGGAGAAGCCGTTCACCTGCTCAGAATGTGGGAAGAGATTCACTCAGTCATCCACCCTACAGATTCATCAGCGAGTTCACACTGGGGAGAAGCCGTTCACCTGCTCAGTCTGTGGGAAGGGATTCACTCGGTTAGCTAACTTACAGAGTCACCAGCGAGTTCACACTGGGGAGAGGCCGTTCAGCTGCTCAGAATGTGGGAAGAGATTCACTCAGTCATCCCACCTACAGAATCATCAGCGAGTTCACACTGGGGAGAGGCCGTTCACCTGCTCAGAATGTGGGAAGGGATTCACTCAGTCATCCAACCTACTGGTACATCAGCGAGTTCACACTGGGGAGAAGCCATTCACATGCTCAGAATGTGGGAAGGGATTCATACTGGCATTCTACCTACAGAGACACCAGCGAGTTCACACTGGGGAGAGGCCATTCACCTGCTCAGTCTGTGGGAAGGGATTCACTTAGTTATCTAACCTACTGGTACATCAGCGAGTTCACACTGGGGAGAAGCCTTTCACCTGTTCAGTCTGTGGGAAGCGATTCACTTAGTCACACCATCTGCAGAATCATCAGTTAGTTCACACTGGGGAGAAGCCGTTCACCTGCTTAGACTGTGGGAAGGGATTCACTCAGTCATCACAACTACTGGCACACCAGTCAGTTCACAGTGGGGACTGGCCGTTGTTATGAATCCCTGGGTTTTGTTTGCTGTGGACTGTCATTTTAAGAGAGAGAGATTAAGAAGGTGAATCAGTCTAACTTGCAGCTTGTTTACATCGCTTGCAGCTTGTTTAGTTTTAACCGAGGACACAGATACTCAGAGTCAGATGGAGACGAAGGAGGAAAAACTGAAGGATCGACACCAGGGAACTAGTGGCCAAGGGTCACTGTTTAGAACTTTCCTATCCCCACAAGGTGGGTTAATTATCGATTCACCGTACATCGAATGTGTGGTTGTCACCTCGTTTGATCCATAGGAGTGGATCGGATTTGGCGCATCCTGTGGAGACCCTGTGTGTTAACCCTTGCCTGGCTGTGGTGTTGTAGTTCACTTGGAGATGATACACCTTGTGACAAGTCACTTTCGGTGATAATTTGTATGTGGATATGGAACGATGATGGATAAAATCTACAGCGACTGTTCTCTCGTTTTACCACCGTAGAACCTGTGGAATTCTACATATTTGCGTTCTCTCGCCATTTACCATGGATTACAAATCTCTCTCTCATCGCCTATTCTGTAGTTGAACGGAACTTTCATACTTTACCATCTCAAGACTCCAAGCCTTGTTTCACCCGAGCTCAATAGTTTGGGAGTTACATTTACACACATTTATAAACTTAACACTGTTAACTTCTGTTTATCTTGTTTAAGTTGCAATATTACAAGTAGATTCTAATAAAGATAGATTTAACATCAAAACCAGACTCCAGGTGTAGTCTATTGCTGCTGGTTTGTTTCTAAAGCATTATGGTTTGTAAAAAATTTGGGGTGTGGGTCTGGGATATGAACAAATTTGGGGGCTATTGATCGATGAATTATCGACTTGATTGGGGAAATCCCTTTTGATTTATTTGTGTGGAAATCAGCAGCAGTGGATATTTATAAATTTCTGGAAGTGCCAACCCCTGAGGCATTAGGAAAAGCCAAAAGGAATGAATTGCTGACTGTTGCTAATGGGCTGAATCTTAAGCAGGTAAGGGGGTGTGAAAGACCAGGGAAGCATAAAACTGGGAGAGGAGGTAAAGGTAAAACAATAGGGGTTATATTATAAAATATAGGCATCCACCCCCTTTTTCAGAGACTAGGATCCCTGTCTCAACCGGTAATGATGTGTATTTCAATGTGTTCATCTCTCAGTCCTCGATTCTCTAAATGAAAGGGTTATCACATTTGATTTTTCTTCATATGATGACCCAACCATTTCAGGGATCGGTCTATTAAAACTTCATTGCACACTCTATAACAAATACTCTCTAACCACTTTGTTAATCCTCTGTGCAAAAAATGTCCATCTTCCGCAGCCCTGTGTTGCCCCAACCACTCACCTACTACCCCTGTCATTGGCCCCACTTGCAGGTCAACCGACTGCAGGTGTTTCGCCCCCAACGTGAATCCCTCTACTCGCCACCAGCGTGGGCTCAGACATTTCCACAGATTTCCACCGGGACAAACATCCTGTCCGCCCCCTCTCACACCATCTTTTTCCTTTCAATAAAATCCCTCCTCTCTCTCCCCAGGGAACTGCCATCAAACCGACGGGCCGAGCGGTCTCCTCCTACCTCTCGGCGACACATCAGACTCCGGCCACAGAAGACGCTTCACAAATCCCCCAACTTTCCTTGGAGGAAAATGGAAATAAATCAAAAAACGGACATTTACTCCGCTGTGATGTGGAGTTTGAGGCCGGAGCAGGAGGCGAACTCAGCGGGGGTAACGCCCTCTGGACTTGTCCACCTCTGCGACTGGTGGTAACAAGTGATTGACATCGCTTTGCACCAATGGGAATAGCGCAGCCCCTGAATCCTCTGTTGACAGCAGTGGGGGAGGGCTGGTCACGTGATTATTAGCCCAGCGATTAAACTGATAAAGCCCGAGCTCACCAGCGCATGGATGACGTAAGACGCTGTGCACGTAAGGGCAGATCCCCGTGTGGGAAGCCGATGCGTGACGTCAGGCGCGAGGGGGTCTGTGTGACATCACCTGCGGGGATGCGCTCGCATTTAAATGCACCTTAATGTGTGTTTCTTATGATTTGAGAGGGACAACAAAATAAATCACGGGTTTGATTACTGAATCCAGTGTTGTGAGATGTAAAGTCCCCTGTTATGTGTCCGGCTGTGCCGTGTTGTTTGGGGGCTATTGATCGATTAATTATCGATTTGATTGGGCATATCCCTTTTGATTTATTTGTGTGTGGAAATCAGCAGCAGTGGATATTGATAAATTTCTGTGGGTTGGATGACTGAGTGAATCCCTTCCCACGTACTTCCTCATCCAAGTCATCCACTCTTGGTCTTTCTGGAATCATTCTTTGAAACTTCTCCGGACCCACTCCAATACGAGCACATCTTTTGCTCAGATAATAAGTCGGAAGTACAGGTCGGAATCTGCTCACCATACACCAACAGTGATCTGCCCAATGCGTTATAAAGCTATAGTATCGCATCCTTGCTCTTATATTGCTAACATTGCAGTTGTCATCCTTAATCAACTCCATCTGCAAGCAAACCTTTAGCGCCTCTTGCTCAAGGACTCACAAGCACTTATGCACCTCTAATTTTTTCAAGTTTCTCCCATTTATTTTTTTTTTCTACGCCCAATTACTTCTACCAAATGTACATGACTTGCATACACTGTATTTCAACTGCTTCTTTGCTGGCATTCTCCAGACCTATCGAAGTCCTTCTGCAGACTCCCGCTTTGCTCGAAACTACCTGTCCCGTACCTATCTTTGTATCAACTGCAATGTTCGTCACCAAGGTATCAATTCCATCATCCGTATCATTCAGATTTAACATGAAACGATGCGGTCTCAATACTGACCCCTACAGAACAGCATTAGTTACCGACAGCAAAACAGAATTGCCCACATTATTCTGACTCTTTCTCCCTTGTCAGTACAAGTTTCTTTCCTGTAGTTCCATGAGCTGGGATCCTGTTAAGCAGCCTCACGGGCAGCACCATAGAAACATAGAAAACCTGCAGCCCTTTGGCTCACAAAGCGATGCCGAACATTTCCTTGTTCTAGAAATGCCAAGGGTTACCTACAGTTCTCTATTTTTCTAAGCTCCGTGTACCTATCCAGGAGTCTCTTAAAAGACCCTATCGTGTCCGCCTCCACCACCATTGCTGGCAGCCCATTCCAAGCACTCACCACTCTCTGTGTAAAAAACTTACCCCTGACATCTCCTCTGTACCTACTTCCAAGCATCTTCAAACTATGCCCTCTCGTGCTAGCAATTTCAGCCCTGGGAAAAAGCCTCTGACTATCCACACGATCAATGTCTCTCATTTTCTTGAACACCTCTATCAGGTCACCTCTCATCCTTGATCACTCCAGGGAGAAAAGACTGAGTTCACTCAACCTATTCTCAAAAGGCATGCTCCCCTATCCAAACAACATCCTCGTAAATCTCCTCAGCACCCTTTCTATGGCTTCCACATCCTTCCTGTAGTTTGGTGACCAGAACTGAGCTCAGTACTCCAAGTGGGGTCTGACCAAAGTCCTATATAGCTGCAACATTACATCTCCGCTTTTAAACTCATTCCTGCGGTTGATTAAGGCCAATGCACAGTATGGCTTCTTAACCACAGAGTCAACCTATATAGCAGCTTTGACTGTCCTATGGACTCCGTCCCCAAGATCCCTCTATTCCTCCACACTGCCAAGAGGCTTACCATTAATACTATATTCTATCATATTTGACCGAAGAAAATGAAGCACATCACACTTCTTTGGGTTGAACTCCATTTGCCACTTCTCAGCCCAGGTTTGCAGACTATCAATATCCCTCTGCAACCTAAGCCAACCTTTGTGTCATCAGCCAATTTACTAACCCGTACCTCCACTTCCTCATCTAGGTCATTTATAAAAGTCACGAAGGGTAGGGGTCCCAGAACCGATCCCTGAGGCAGACCACTGGTCACCGACCTCCATGCAGAATATGGCCAGTCTGCAACCACTCTTTGTCTTCTGTGAGCAAGCCAGTTCTGGATGCACAAAGCAATGTGCCCTTGGATCCCATGCCTCCTTACTTTCTCAATAAGCCTTGCATGGGTCCCTTGTTGAAGATCATCTGAAAATCCAAGCAAACAACATACACTGCCTCTGCTTTATCTATCTTGCCTGTTATTTCCGCAAAGTATTCCAAGAGATTTGTCAGTCAAGATTTCCTCGAAAGAATCCGGCTGACTTTGGCCTACTTCATCATGTTTCCCCAATTACAGTACCCGAAAAACACACTCTTAGTACACTCTAACATCTTCCTGACCACTAAGGTCAGACTAACTGTCCAATAATTTTCTTTCTTGCGCCCCCTCTCTTCTTAAATTGTGGAGTGGCATTTGCAAATTTCTGGTCCACCAGAACCGTTCCAAAATCTAGTGATTTCTGATAGATCATTACTCATCACTTGAAGAGAAAACTAAGGGGGAACTTCTTCATTCAGAGGCGGGGAGAGTGTGCACCGAGCTGTCAGAGCAAGTGGCAGGGACGATTGTAATCTTTAAGAGAAGTTTGCTTAGGTCACTGGATGAGAAGCATATGGAGGGCTATGGTCCAGGTGGAAGTTGTTGGAACTCGGAAGATTAATGCTTTAGCACGGACTAGACTGGCCGAATGGCATTTTCCTGTGTTGTAGTGTCTTATGACTCTAATGCCTTCATAATCTCTTCAGCTACCTCTTTCTGAACTCTGTAGTGTCTTATCTACCTTCAGGTCTTTCAGCTTCAAAAACACCTTCTCTCCTTGGTAAACGCATGTATCCTCACTTCTGCCCCAGGTACTGCTGAATGTTTGGCATTTATGTAATAAATTTAACGACACAATTGTAGTGGGTGTCTTCAATCTGCAGGAGGATTGGGAAAGTCAGATTGGCGTGAGATCGCAAAAGAGGGGATGTATTGAATGCAAACAACATGGGTTTTTAGAGCAGCTGATGGTTGAGCCTACTCGGGGAACTGCTATCTTAGATTGGGTGTTATGTAATAACCCAGATCTTATTAGGGAGGTTAATGTAAAGGAACCATTTGAAGGCAGTGATCATAATATGATTGAATTCCTACTGCAATTTGTGAGGGAGAAGCACAGGTCACATGTGTAGTATCGCAATGGAATGAAAGGGAATTACAGAGGCGTGAGAGAGGTGATTCCCCAGGTGGATTGGAGGATGCTGGTGGAGATGACGCCAGAGCAGAAATGGCTGACGTTTCTGGGAATAGTTCATAATGTACAGGATAGATATGTCCCACAGACGTAGTTCTCAAACAGCGGGGCTAGGCTATCGTGGCTGACAAAGGAAGTTAAGGACTGTATAAAAGCATATAAGGTAGCAAAAGTGAGTAGTAGGATGGATAATTGGGTAGCTTTTACCATTCAACAACAGGCAAATTTAAAATAAAAGCTATAAGGGGAAAGGTGAAATATGACAGCAAACTATACAATAATATAAACCAGTTATAAAATATACGAAAGGGAGGCGAGAGTTGATATTGGACCACTGGAAAATGATGCTCATGGGGTACAAATGGGGAAGAGCTGGTAGATGAACTTGATAGATACTTTGCATCCGTCTTGTCTGTGGAAGACACCACCAGTGTGCCAGAGATCCGTGAGTGTCAGGGAGCAGGAGTGAGTGCCATTGCTATTACAAAGGAAAACGTGCTAGGCAAACTCAGGTTCTTAAAGTGGATGTCACCTGGACCAGATAGACTACATCCCAGAGTCCTGAGAGAGGTTGCTGGAGAGATAACAGATGCATTGGTCATGACACGCTAAGAATCACTTGATAACAGATGAGGTTTTGTGGTACTAGGAGACTAATGATATAATAAGTCAAAGCCAGCATAGGTTCTGTACAGGGAAATCTTGCCTGACAAGTCTGTTACAGATCTTCGAGGAAGTCATAAGCAGGATGGACAAACGAGAGGCGGCGGATTTCATTTACTTGGATTTTCAGAAGGCATCTGATAAGGTGTCACACATGAAACTGCTTAACAGGACAAAATCAGAAGTAATACTGGCATGGATAGAGGAAGGCTGACAGCCAAGAGGCAGCAATTGGGAATAAAAGGGGCCTTTTCTGGTTGGCCAGCAGCGACTTGTGGTGTTCAGGGGTCAGTATTCGGTCTGCTACTTCTCACATGATTTGTCAGTGATCTGGATAATGGAACTGATGGGGTTGTGTGGCTCAGACTGTGGGAAGAGATTCACCATATCATCTCACCTAGTGACTCACCAGTCAGTTCACACTGCAGTGAGGGACTTCACCTGTTCAGTCTGTGGGAAGAGATTCACTCAGTCATCTAACCTACAGAGACACCAGCAAGTTCACACTGGGGAGAAGCTGTTCACCTGCTCAGACTGTGGGAATGGATTCACTCAATCATTCAACCTACAGAGTCACCAGCGAGTTCACACTGGGGAGAGGCTGTTCACCTACTCAGACTGTGGAAAGGGATTCACCAAATCATCTCACCTAGTGACTCACCAGTCAGTTCACACAGCAGAGAGGGATTTCACCCGCTCAGATTGTGAGAAGTGATTCACTCAGTCATCTGATCTGCTGGCACACCAGTGAGTTCCACTGGGGAGAAGCCGTAGACCTGTGAATGTGGGAAGGCATTCACACGATCATCTCATCTATTAAAACACCAGGGAGTTCACACCACTTAGAGGCCGATCGTCCGCTCAGACTTTGGGAAGAGATTCTCTCAACCTTCTCCACCAAGGCTGCATCATTGTGTTCCACTGGGGAGAGGCCATTCACCTGCTGTGAATATGGGAAGGGATTCACTCAGTAATCTAACCTTGTAACACACGACCGGGTTCACATTGGGGAGAAAGTTTCAATAAGCTGTAGGCTGGATATTTGTCCATCCCCGTTGCTGAATGCAATTTCGAGAGTGACTGGGGGAGTCTAGTACAAGAGGGCATGACGTAAGGTTTGCAGGGCGCCCATTCAGAACAGAGATGCGAAGAATTTTTTTTAGTCAGAGGGTGGTGAATCTGTGGAATTTGTTGCCATGGGTAACAGTGGAGGCCAAGTCATTGGGTGTGTTTAAGGCAGAGATTGATAGGTATCTGAGTAGTCAGGGCATCAAAGGTTATGGTGAGAAGGCGGGGGAATGGGACTAAAGGGCAGATTGGATCGGCTCATGATGAAATGGGGGGGCAGACTCGATGGGCCAAATGGCCGATTCTGCTCCTTTGTGTTATGGTCTTATGTGATTCATTTTCTCATGTCTGTTATTCCTCTTCCTCCTTCTGTCCAAGGTAGTGTTAATCTCAGTGGTTTTGAGTGTAAATAGTCTTTTCTAAACTTGTCATTTCAGTTCTTACTTATCTTTGTAAATTTTACTGATCGAAATGGGACTAAGATATTTTCATTAAAAAAAGTCAATGTCGGTATTGATGGAAGTGTTTATTGCCTTGGTTGTAATTGTTAACTATTGAGCTCTGTTCGGCAGTTTTTTAAAGCCTTGAAATAAATTTTGTCAAAGGTTTTCCCAATATTGCAGTACTTTCTGTTGTTTTTGCTTGTTGATTTTCCAGATACGTGGTTATCACGAGTCCCGGTGAAGGGTCATGGCCGGAAATGTTGTTTCCCAGCCATAGATGCTGCCTGACCTGCTGAGCTTCTCCAGCACTTCGTGTGAATTTCTCTCGATTTCTTGCATCTGCAGGTCCTCCTGTTACAAGCCGGTCGTGGGGTTGTGTGGCTCTGTTGGTGAAATATTAAATAAAATCATTAAATAAGAGGTGGCATAGGGTTGGGCGGTGTAGAATCTGTGGGTAGTATTAAGGAATAGCAAATGTACAAATAGACCCTGATGGGAATTATATAGTGACCCCAAAACAGTAGTAAGTATGTGGTCCACAAATTTCAATGAGAGATAGAAAATGTGTGCCAAAAGGGCAATGTTACAGTAGTCATGGGGGATTGTCATGCAGGTGATTAGGAAAATCAGGACGGTGTTGGTCTCAAGAGGAGGAATTCCTAGAATGTCTACAAGATGCATTTTTAGAGCAGCTCGTCGTTGAGCCCACTTGGGGATCAGCTATTCTGGATTGGGTGCTGTAATGAACCGGAATTAATTAGGTCACTTGAGTTCAAGGAAACCTTCGGGACAAGTGATCTTAATATGATCAAATTCACCCCGACATTAGAGAAGGAGAAACTAAAGTCAGATATGAATAAAAAGAGAATTAGAGAGGCCTGAGAGAAAAATTGGTCAAAATTGATTTGGAAAGAACACGGGCAGGGATGAAAACAGAGCAGCAATGGCTGGAATTTCTGGAAGCAATCTGGAAGTGACGGGATATACACATCACAAAGAGGAAGTAGTATTCTAAAGGTAAGGTGACAAAACCGTAGCTGCTAAGAGAAACCAAAGACAACATAAAGACTAAAGAGGGCACAGAACAAAAATTACTAGGCAGTTAGAGAATTGGAAAGTTTTAAAAATGAACAGAATGCAACCAAAACCATTAAGAAGGAATAGATTAGCTAGCCAGTAATATTAAAGAGGATACCATTTTTAATTTCAGGTACATATTGTGTAAAAGAGAGACAGAAATGGATATCAAACCACTGGAGAATGATGCTGGAGAGGGAATAATGGGGTGAGGGTGAAAGGTGATGGCTGATGAACTGAATAAGTATTGTACTCACTCTTATCTGTGGAAGGCACTGGCAGGAATATGAAAGTCTCAAATGTCAGTGGTCAGAATGTGTAAAGTTACGTTATTCGGGAGTAAGTAGAAGGAAAGGCAATGGGCTGTGATTTTTTTTACTGGAAGGAGAAATCGATATTCATGCCTTCAGGTTGGAGCTACGTAGGTGGAGCATGATTTGTTTCTCTTCAACCCTGAGGCTGTCAAGTGGAGCAACTCCAGCCATTGCTATTCTGCCATCATCCCTGCTAGTGTCCCCTTCCAATCAACTTTGCTAAGCTCTTCTCCAGTGCCTCCGTAGTTCTCCTCACTCCACTAATAATGATGCATCTTGTTTTACCTTTCCCCTCTCAAAGTGAAGGGTGAATTCAGTCATGTTATTATCACTGTATCCACATGCTCCCTTTACCAAAAGCTCCCCAATCAAATTTGGTTCATTCCAGAATTAACTTTTCCCTAGTGGGCATAATTGCAAAGGGAAGGTAGGTCACATCCGGAATTTTCAATTTAGCGGGCGATTTCCTCTGACGTATTGGGAAATCGTGTGCTAGGCTAGTTACAGCAATGGCTTGCCATTGTTGTATTTGCCTTCTGCCGGGTGAGATTTTTTTTAAAGAGATCACCAGCTCTTAACCCAGCACAGATGGGTGCCGGCTGGATTCAAACTCAGGACCTCCCGCCACTGATGCCACTACGCCACCAGCCGGCTACACAATTCCAAGATGATCTAAAAGGCATCTCATTGGTATTTTCCAAATTCCCTCTCCTGAAATCAAGCACCGATCTTATTTTCACAATCTACCTTCACCCACCCCACTCATGGACTATTTGTCTCACTCCCATCGGGGGTAGATACACAGCGTCCTCACCAGGACTACCAGCCTCTGGGACAGCTACTTTTCCCAAGCAGTAAAGCTGATAAATATCTCTACCCTCTAACCCACCCTTCCACAACACCAAACACCTCTATCATTTCCTGTCTGTCATCTTATATGCAGGCATCCTATGCCGAGCGTCACTTTATGAACATACAATCAATCCGTGCACTGTATATAAGCTGTGGATATATGTTGTTACCGTTGTGTTTCTGTGTTGCATTGGAACCGGAGTAATAATTATTTCGACCTCATTTACACGTGTCTGCTGGAAATGGAATTAAACAACCCTGAATCTTGAATAAACATTTCAGCAGCTGCAGCGTCACATTTCTGTCTCTCAGCGTTATTGCGGCAGAGCGCCACCTGGTGACAATGGAGTCCACAAATCAGGGGGTCCTGTTATTGTGGTAAATCACCACGATAAGAATGGGTGTAGGGGCTGGACGCCAACTGCACGTGGATGAAGTGCCAGAGATGTCCCTAACCTCTCTCCTCACCACTAGTCAGGGTCCTAAACAGTCCTTCCATATGAGGCAACTTTTCAACATCGTGCTTGTTGGGGTCATCTACTGTTTCCAGTTTTGCAGGTGTGGCCTCCTCGACATTAGAGAGACCCGATGTATTCTCTGCATTCTGCACTCTGTCCCGATGCGATTCTGCAGATGTTGGAGATGCAGAGTAACATACACAAAATGTTGGAGGAAGTCACGAGGTCTGGTAGCTTCTATAGAGGGGGTAAAGCCAAAGAGAGATTTCCTGCCGAGACCCTTCATCGGGACTGGAAGTGAGGAGGAGCCGGAATAAGATGGTGCGGGGAGTGGAAAGAGTCCAAGCTGGTAGATGATAGGTGAAGCCAGATAAAAGTGAAGGTGAGTGGGTGGGGGAGGTGGGAGATGAAGTGAGACGCTGTGAGGTGGTAGGTGGAAAATGCAAAGGGCTGAAAAGGAGGAAACTGATAGGAGAGGAGAGCGGACAATGGGGAAGTAAAGGGGAACCAGAGGGAGACGATCCGCAGTGGAGAAGAGAGAAGTGAAGAGACAGAATGGAAGAGACTGGCGTGTGGGTTGATGAAATGAAAACGTGGAGATAGAAGTTAAAGATATCGATGTTCATGCCATTGAGGTGTAAACTACCCGGATGTAATATGAGTTGTTGCTCCTCCAACCTGAGAGTGCACTCATCGTGTTAGTTAAACAATGAAACGGAAGGGAGAGTGGATTAATAGTTTTCCCCTGGGATCCCTATTAACTCAATCCTCTCTCACCTTAAACCAGTCCT
The DNA here is from genome assembly GCF_048418815.1 of Hemitrygon akajei. Classification (NCBI taxonomy): domain Eukaryota; kingdom Metazoa; phylum Chordata; class Chondrichthyes; order Myliobatiformes; family Dasyatidae; genus Hemitrygon; species Hemitrygon akajei. The sequence continues at coordinate 653,013 of NW_027331939.1, read as the reverse complement.
CTCTGGTTGTTGATTCCACAAAAATGGGGTAAAAGAAAAAAATAAACATAGAAAACCTACAGCATAATACAGGCCGTTCGGCCCACAAAGTTGTGCTGAGCATGTCCCTAAATTAGAATTTACGAGGGTTACCCATAGCCCTCTATTTTTCTAAGCTCCATGTACCTATCCAGTAGTCTCGTAAAAGACCCTATCGTATCCGCCAGCAGCCGGCAGCACATTACACACACTCACAACTCTGAGTAAAATACTTACCCAGGACATCTCCTCTGTACCTGCTCCCAAGCACATTAAACCAGTGCCCTCTGTGGCAGCCATTTTAGCCCTGAAGAAAAGCCGCTGACTATCTACACGATCAATGCCTCTCATCATCAGTTTGCTGATATATAACATTGAGGAGGTGGGATACAAGGCGGACTGAGGATGACCCAGATGGGAGATGTATATCACTGAAGCGGGGTTGGGGGGTGTGAGGAGACTGGACAGAGGTTGAACAAGATGAGCAGATGGAACCAGGTGCGAGAAGGGATCAAGGACGATCACTGATGGTCCTCCAGCAACACATAGGTACTGAATGAATAGTACATACTATGGTACAAAAGATTCTAAAATGACAGAATTAGCAAAAATAACAAGAACTTTGCCAGATATACTTTGACCCTCAGCAAATTCTTATCAACACACCATAGAAAGTTTCCCATCCGGACACTTCACGCTTTGCATGGTAACTGCTCTGCCCGTGACTGTGAGGAACGGCAGAGACCTTTGGATCCAGATCAGCACATCACAGAAACCATTCTCCCCCCTAGACTTCCCAGTCCCTCGGTAAAGCAGGCAGTGAAATCAAAGATCCCCACAACCTGGGACGTTCTCCTTTATCACCCACCCCAGTTCGGGAGAAGACAGAACAGCCATAAAGCTCCAGGACAAATGTGAGGAGCCTCAGGAAGCGAGGCGAGTTCGGGGGAAGTTAACGGGACTCAGTGGCCGACATCAGATTCCCCAACAGAACATGGAGGATGCGTGACCGCCCATCTGGAGATTGTGAACATGCACAAAGAGATCGTTACATCTGCGGTTAAATGGGAGGGGCAAATGGGATCACGTGACCGGTGGGGGTCTAACACCCCAGGCATAGTCTCCAGCTTCCCAGCACTCTGTGGAAATAAACAGACGCCCCTCACACCTCCTCTCACCTTAAATGTATTAGACATTTCAAACCCCAGGAAAAGTATATCGTCTGTCCACTCTATTCCTCTCGTAATCTTATAAACGTCCATCCAGTCTCACCCCAGCCTGCGCCGCTCTGGAGAAAACAACACAAGTTTGTCCAGCCTCTTGTTATAGCTCATGCCCTCTAATCCAGGCAGTGTCCTGGTAAACCTCTTCTGCGCCCTCTCCAAAGCCCCGACATCCTTCCGAGAATGGGGGCGACCAGAACTGTATGAAACACTCCAGATGTGGTCTAACCAGTTTTACAAAGCTGCAACACAACTTCATGACTTTTGAACTCAATGCTTCAACTAATAAAGACAACCGTGCCATTTGCCTTCTTATCGATCCGATAAATCTGTGCAGTCTCTTTCAGGGAGAGATGACCACTGTTCAGGGTTTTGCATTTAACACTGTACTGTCTCATACATTCAGGGGTGCAGTGCTACCAGAGCTCACCGGAGAGCTGCTCCGACACCTCTGTAAAAAAGTCAAAATAAACAAGCACGGAATTTAACAACCCCGGATATTAAATAGAGGGAATTTTACGGAAGCGGGGGTGTTGGCTGGTGGGGAAAAATACCACTATTAACATTAGGATATTTGATCGCTTTTGGTGAAATCCTGGAGCTGTGACTGTTTTTAATTTAGGTATTTGTGAAATTCCTTCTCGCTCGATCCGTTGTCCTAGGAAGCTGGGAAATACCTGCACAGAAGTGCAAGCATTTTTCTGCTCTTTCCAATGGTTACCATTGGATTTCAGGACGGAGCTATATTAAGCAAGGAATGAACATCGAAACCTAAGTTTTAAATTCAAAAACAATGAAAGAAAAATTCACTGCTCGCTTATCTTCGTCCTGATTTTGATCAAATACACAAGCTAATCATCCAAAATCCTCTTCAACACCTGGATAAATTTAGTTTTGTTTTACAAGCCAAATGGGAAAAAAGACATTTCTAGGCTTTAAGCTAATTTTATGTCATTTCAACTATCATTAATAGCAGATCAACCCCTTAGCCTCGCTCCACTAACTGTAGCTGATGGGAAAGAGGCTCTTTTTCTCTTTGTGTTGATAGGAAAAAGAGTAATTTAGTGAGGCAATGAATGAGACCAAACACATTTCCAAACCTCCCAAATGGTTGCTCTCCTCCCCGTTAACATTTATCACTTCCAAAATACCAAATTTTCTATTCGTATAAATGCGATAATAATTTATGTAAAGATTCAAGCTTCTTTAACTTTTTATATATTTAAAGACTAAACAGGATCTGTTAAGGTTTAACCATGTAACACTCAATGTGTGACGATATTGTGAGTATCAACACTCACAGGTACACTTCCCGTCCAACCATTTCTTCGAGAGAAACTGTACGAGGCAGAGTTGCCAACTTACCACTTTTGAGACTAATATTTACCAATATTCGTGGCTTTAGCAATAGTTCATCAGAGGTTCTTTTTTCATACTTGATTACTTGGTTCCAATTTAGGTGGCTAAAAGTGTAAAAAAATGAATTGGTTTATTTCTGTTATTTTTATACCTCTGAGGAACACTGCTAAGCGCTGCGGGCCCTGCCGTCTGCTCTGACTCAGTCGTATTAGTGAGGCTACATCTGTGGTGGTCCGTGGATTACTCGCTAATCCTAAAGTAAATTTTTCTCACTAACAACCCTTTGGCTTCTAAGCAAACAAAGTTATTTTACTTGCTTGATAATTATATTCTATGATAATCAGTTAAGTACAACCATGCAATACTTTGTCATATTATTAAGTATTATATGCTTAATTGTACCAGTTATACACTGAAATGTAGTGATAGGCTGTAATCTTGTTAATGTCTTAACTATCACTATATTTCTGTGGAGCCCTGGAATTCATATATTTCTTTCATCTTGGTTTACTGCTTGACATTATAGGAAACCCTATATCTGTTACACCCAATTTGTGTACCTGCCCATTACACGAATGGGGCAAGGCAGTTGCCCAGTACATGAAATGAGCAGGTACACAAATTGGGTGTCACAAACTTGAGGTGATTGATACGTTCGTGGCCCAAGGTGGAAGGAGTCAATTTTACAAAACCCAGCAATTTTCAATTATGTGAAACAGAAATACCACAGACGTTATTAACTTCAAACTTTCTGCATAATCATTCAACGAGTTGAACTACACGTGCAGGTACCGAGAGTTGTATAACTTCAGGCCTTCTAACTTAGGCCACGAACTTATCAATCAACCAATCTACTCCCCCCGTGCAGCTTCGGCAGCTAAAAAATTGCCACTGCACCCCTGCTCCAGCCGTCCGGTAGAGCTCGGACCCGGCCCTTTCCCAATGCAACCGGCCCACATTTACACAACACCGGGATCATTCCCAACTCACCCCTGCTCGGATTGGAGAACCGCCAAAAAGCGGCAGACCGCACCGCGCATGCGTTCAGCAGGTGTTCCTCCGCAGCGCCACCGGTGGCCAGAGGTCTGCTAATCGTTGCCTACGGCCGGAGATCCGCACAGCGCCTCCAGTGGCCGGAGGCTAGAGGGACAACGGAGAGGTAAATCACAAACACGACAAAGTCTGCAGATCCTGGAAATCCAAAGCAACACAAACAAAATGCTGGCCGAACACAGCAGGCCGAGTAGCAACGGGAATGGAAATCAGAATGAAAACGTTTGGGCACTGGGAAGTCCCGCTCGGAGCGGATAGTTCAAAGCTTAATTTATTATCAAAGCAGGTGTCCAGAAACAACTCTGAGTTTTTTTTCTCTCCAGAGAACCACGAAACAAGGAAAGAGCATGAAAGTCGTTCACAGAGAAAAATCAAACTTCCACCCCAACCCCCGGATCAAGAAGTACGGGATCCCAATCATCAAACCCCAAAAACCACACCTCCCGCACAAAAGGGAACAATAATATCGACCCCCGATAAAAACACCCCTACCCCGCACAACTGCGGAGGAGCCGGTGTCACCAGTGTAGAGGCGGCCGCATCGGGAGCAGCGGACACAAGAGGCGACCCCGGAAGATTCACAGGTGAAGTGTCGCCTCACCTGGAAGGATGTTTGGACAACGGAGAGAGATCGACCGTCCGGCCCTTTCACTGTGACACCCCGAACTCCACATCAAATACGTCCAAACGAATCTGGGTGAACTTTAATGACCAATAAATATAATTCCTCTCAGCGATCAGCTGTCTGAATGATCCCCTGACTCTGAGAGGAAGGGGTATCTATGGTCCACACTGTCAGGGTGATGAGTTTACCAGGAGACAAAGACTGCAGGGACGAGAGGTTTTCTGTTAACTAGTACACTGTGTGTGGACCCCGCTGGCAATTCTGGTGTTGTGACCCGAATCGAGACAAACACCACGCTGCCCACTCCACCGAAACACGGCACAGCCGGACACATAACAGGGGACTTTACATCCCACAACACTGGATTCAGTGATGAAACCCGTGATTAATGTTGTTGTCCCACTGAAAACTCCATTAAGGTGCTTTTAAATGCCCGCGCTCCCCCACAGGTGACGTCACACAGCCCCCCCCCACGTGCCTGACGTCACATCTGGGCTCCCCACACCGGGATCTGTCCTCACGTGCGCGGTGTCTTACGTCGCCCACGCGCTGCTGTGCTCGACACAGTGAAATAGTGACAGGGTTGGGAGGTGAATGGTTGGGGCAACACGGGGCTGCAGAAGATGGAAATTAATTCCATAGAGGATGAACGAAGAGGTTAGAGAGTATTTGTTATAGAGAGTGCAATGAAGATTCACCTGACTGATCCCTGGGGTGGTGGGGTCATCATATGAAGAAAGATCAAATGTGATAACCCTTTCATTTAGAGAATCGAGGACTGAGAGGTGAACATATTGAAATGCACAACATCATTACCGGCTGAACCAGGGATCCCAGTCTCTGAAACAGGGATGGACTATCTGGGACTGAGATGAGGGGAAATGTCTCCACTCCGAGGGTGGTGAATGGAAAGAAACATGTGGATAAGAGCAGCCGCCATCTTGTTGATGGTTACAGGAGCCGAATGGCCACCTCTTGCTGTTTCTCCCTTGATGTTTCAGTGTTCCTGTCCACTGAGTCCGGAGGAATGTGAACAGAAATTAGTGTTTATAAACACAGAGCTGATTTAAATGAAACGTGAACATTTCCTGTTTGGGTCTGAATTATGTTTTGGACCTGGATGGGAATTGAGCCGGTGACTCTGTGACCTGGAGGTGGAGGGAAAGGGATCGGGGAAGATATGGTGTGGAAAAATAATCATGTATCTGGGGTAAATATGGAATAATGTGGGGAATGCGGTGGATGGGTCGGGCAGTGTGTGAAGGGTGGGAAACGGAGTCAACGGTTCAGGTGGGAGACCCTCCACCCGTCACATGATCCCGTTTCCTGTTCATGTTTTTCTGCAGATCTGCCGCATCTGCGGGTCACTGCTCTACGTGTACGTGTAGCTTCATCTTTCCCCGTTCAGACAAGGCAGTGAGATCCAGGTCTGTCACGTCCTCTCGTTGTGGGTGGACAATGTTTCTTTTCTGCAATATTTTCTGCATGTTTCATTCCACTGTTTTGAGGTGCTAAAGTGCAGCCGATATTTCTGGGTGTCTGACCCGTTTTTGTGAGAATTTAGCCTTTTCTATTTATCTGCGCTTCTCATAAATGTGTAAAGATTAGTTCAGCTTCACTTCAGAATTTCCAAAGCAACACCCAGTCAGTCAAATAGTTCCACACAATTAAGATATTTTATTATATCTTTAATTTTTTTCTATTTTTGTACTATATATATGTATATTCTTATTTTAAATCACAATTGTTAAAAAACTATTGTTATGAATTAGGTTCTACTACTACCGCAGGGACAACAAATTTCATGACACATGCCGGTACTATTAAACCTGATTCTGATATTGATATGGGATACCCACTACCGGTCACCTGATCCCAGTTACCGCAGATTGTAATGTGAGATTGAAGCATTTTCCAGAAATTTGCTTTCCACAGAAATGACAACAGTTCAGTTTCCTTCTGCGGTTCCAGAGCAGAAGCTCAGTCTGTCTAATATTTCCACACAATTAAAATGGGAAATTTGTTTATCATCATCATGGACTGAGCTACAGTGGAAATCTTGCCTGATGTACCATCGACACAGACAGATACATTACAACAGTATATTGAGCTGATATACCACAAAACAATAAAAGCATTAAGGCTGCAGAGAAAGTGCAGTGCAGATAGACATATGGTGCAGGGTCACGTCGAGTTACATTATGAGGTTGAGTCCATTTTATCATTCATTTGGCTTATAACTGCAGACAGGAAGCCATCCTTTAGCCTGGTGTTACGCACTTTAAGGCTTTTGTATCTCTTCCCCGATGGGGGAGCGGGTTTGCAGCAAAAATGTCCAGGTAATGAGGTTCTTTGAGTACATGGCCAGCTTTTCCAAGGGAGGGGAAGTGTAGGAAGAGTCCATGGAGTGGAGGCTTGTTTCTCTGATGTTCTCTGCTCTCCAAAGTTCTCTGCAGTTCCTTACAGTCATGGGCAGAGCAGTAGCCATACAAATGCGTGAAGTATCGACAAGGAGCTCAAAGACCTCGGCCTTCACCCTGTCTTGTGTAGCTGGATCCTGGACTTACTGTCAGATCCCCAGCAGGTAGTAAGGGTGGGCTCCATCTCCTCTGTCTCTCTGACCCTCAGCACACATAACCCATAGGGTTGTCTCTTTGGCCCTGTCTTTTACTCTTTGTGCACCCATGACTTGTGTTGCCACCCACAGCTCCAATCTGCTATTTAAATTTGCTGACAGCACTACATTGATTGGCCTAACCCGAAATACTGATAACAATCAATCAAATGCCTTCTGACAAGGCTCGGTCCAAACAAACTTTTCACCCTTCTTCAGGAGATTGGTCAAAGGAAGAACAATAGCGGCAAAGTTCTTACAGAACTTATGATAATATCCATCCATTCCCAGAAACCTTCTAAGAGCCTTCTTAGCAGTCAGAATAGGAACTTGAGAAATTGCCTGGACTTTTGCCCGAACAGGAGCCAACTTGCTTTGACCAACATCATAGCCAAGACAGGTCACACTGGCATGGCCAAATTCACTCTTAGCCAAGTTAACTGTAAGGTTGTCCTAGGAAAACCTGTCAAATAGCTTTTCTACTGCAGAGATATGCTCTTCCCAAGTGCCACTCCCTGTAACTAAGTCATCAATATAGGTATCTGTGTGTTCTAACTCTCGAATTACAAAATCAATCATTCTCTGGGATGTTCCTGGAGCATTTTTGTATTAAGATATTGTATTCACACAAACCAGATGGAGTCACAAATGCAGAAATTTCTCTACCTCTGTCTGTCAATGGAACACACCAATACCCTTTCAACAGATCAATCTTTGTAAGAAATTAGCTTTTCCAGCCTTATCGATGCAATCATCCACCCTAGGGATAGGATAGGCATCTGTTTTTGTTACTGCATTTACCTTTCTATAATCAGTGCAAAATCTAACATGACCATCAGGTTTGGGCACAATAATGCAGGGTGACTCCAATCTCATTTTGAAGGCCTAATAATACCATTCTCCAGCATATACTCAATTCCCTGGTCAGCCAATTTACACTTTTCTACATTCATGCGATATGGGTGTTATTTAATCAGTTTGGCTTGACCAACATCTACATCATGTACTGCGACTGTGGTTTGCTTGGGAAGATCGGGAAATAAATATTTAAACTTCAGAATTAATTCCTTCAGCTGTTGTTGCTTTTGCTGCAGATGAGACAACTTGTTAGCAATGTTTTCTGGAACAACCGAGTTCATTAGCCTAACTGGGACCATGTTTGGCTTGTGACAAGTCTCAGACGAGTCAATTGTTTCATTCTCAGGGTTGCCAGCTTCATTTGTTTTGACAACAACACACACAGATAGTACCTGCTGTCAAAACAGGCTTTATCATATTTATGTGTACCACCTGTGTTAGTTCAAGTCAGTTGGGTGTTTTACTAACATAATTCACATCATTACTTTGGGAGACTATTTCATACGGTCTATTGAATTTCGCCTGAAGTGGATTTGTCAACATAAGGCAAGCAGCTTATCTCCCACCTGGTATTTTCATTCGCAAGCCCGCTTATCAAACCAACACTTCATTTTTTCTTGAGAAATCTTTAAGTTTTGTCTCGCTAGACTACAGGCTTGGTGTAGTTTATTTTTGAACTTCAAATCATAGTCTAACGAGTTAACATCAATCCACCGTTCCTTTTAACAAGGTCAAAGGTCACTCTGCGACCAAATACAAGTTCAAATGGAGTAAAGCCCAGTGATTCCTGTACTGACTCTCTTTCTGTGGACAAAAGCAAATGTATTCCTTCATCCCAGTCTTTTCCATTTTCAACACAATATGTCTTAATCATTGTTTTGAGGGTAGAATGAAATCTTTCTAAAGCCCCTTGTGATTCTGTATGGTACGCAGATGATGCAATTTGTTTTGCTCCCAGTTCAGAAACTACCTGCTGGAATAATCCAGATGTAAAACTACATCCTTGATCAGACTGGATTTCTTTAGGCAAATCGAATAACGTGAAAAACTTGGTAAGAGCCTTTGCCACAGTTTTAGCTTTAATATTTCTGAGAGGTATTTCCTCTGGGAATCTGGATGCAGTACACGTAATGGTTAGCAGATACTGATGGCCAGCTTTAGTCTTTGGCAATGGGCCAACACAATCCACTATAACTTTGGAAAAGGGTTCACCGAATGCAGGTACAGGCCACTGGGGTGAGCTCATTCGGTTTACCCACAACTTGACAAGTGCCTTTTGGAAACTCTTATTCAGGGTAAACATAACTTCATGAGTTAAAGCAAACTGATCTGCTAATCTAGCAGATTCCTGCATAGTGGCAGCATCATTTCCATCTAAATACGTCTTTATGTCATCAGGGACGCACCTTCTGAATTCTTCAATTAAAACCAGCTCTCTCAAGCTGTTAAAATCATCATTTACATGTTCAGATGTGCACCAGCGGTCAAAACACACAAATTTCTCATAAGCAAATTCCGTATGTCTGGTTCACAGATTTCTTCAAATTTCTAAACTTTTGCCTGTCTGCTTCTGGGACCAACTCGTAAGCTTTGAGCACAGCCTGTTTCACTATGTCATAATGTGTGGTGCGTGGCCATGTGGTTAAGGTGTTGAACTAGCGATCTGAAAGTCATAAGTTCGAGCCTCAGCCGAGGCAGCGTGTGTGTCCTTGAGCAAAGCACTGAACCACACACTGCTCCTGCACGTTTATACTCCAGTGGCGATGATTGGGGCTGCATAAATAAATAAATAATAAGCTGCTTCAGGAACTGTCAAAGCAGAATAGGCTTGCTGAGCCTTCCCCTTAATTACACTTTGTAAGAGAATTTTCTTTCTGCTTTTCTGCCTCTCCAGCCTGAAACTGCCTCTGCCTTTCCGGAGCCTCCATCTTTAAGTTTTCTAACTTGTACTGGAGCTCAAGCTCACGAGGTTTACTTTCAGGAAACACCTCGAACTCCTCCACTTTAAACACACCGTCGGATACATAATGTTCAGCTATTACCCTCTGCATCTGTACCCTCCGCATTGTCAATTTCACCTTAGCAAGTATTAACGTTTTAGCAATACTCAATAACTCAATCCTTCTGGTGTCCTCTAATGCCTGAGAGGTTCACACTTCCAGATATCTATCAACATCTATTGCTGCTGATTTTCCACACACAAATAAATCAAAAGGGATTTCCCCAATGAAATCGATATTAAATCAATCCTTAAATTTGTTCATATCCCAGATGCAGGCCCCATTTTGTTACAAACTGTAACGCTTTAGAAATGAACCAGCAGCAACAGACTACCCCCAGTGGCCACACATTTTAATTCCATGTCCCATTCCCATTCTGATATGTCTATCCACGGCCTCCTCTACTGTCAAAATTAATCCAAACTCAGGTTGGAGGAACAACACCTTATATACCGGCTGGTTAGCCTCCAACCTGATGGGATGAAAATTGACTTCTCTAACTTCCGTTAATGCCCGTCTTCCCCTTCTTACCCCATCACTGACATATTTAATTTTTTGCATGTTTTCCATGTCCCTCTGGTGCTTCCCCCCCACCTTTCTTTCTCCCGAGGCCTCCTGTCCAATGATCCTTTCCCTTCTCCAGCGCTGTATCACTTTTGCCAATCACCTTTCCAGCTCTTAGCTTCATCCCACCACCTCCGGTCTTCTCCTATCATTTCGCATTTCACCCTCCCCCCACTACTTTCAAATCTCTTAGTATCTTTCCGTTCAGTTAGTCCTGACGAAGGGTCTCAGCCTGAAACGTCGGCAGTTCTCCTTATAGATGTTGCCTGGCCTGCTGTGTTCCACAAGCATTTTGTGTGTGTTGTTTGAATTTCCAGCATCTGTAGATTTCCTCGTCAGTGTTATGTGTATAAATATAACTCCCAAACTATTGAGCTCAGGGGAAAAAAGGCTTGGAGTCTTGAGATGGTAAAGTATGAAAGTTCAGTTCAACCACAGAATAGGTGATGAGAGAGAGATAATTGTAATCCAGGGTAAATGTTGAGAGAAGGCAATTATGTCGTATTCCACAGGTTCCATGGTGGTAAAACGAGCCCAACAGTCGCTGTAGATTTTATCTGTCATCCTTCCAAATCCACATACTAATAATCACCCGAAGTGACTTGTCATAATTGGTATCGTCTTAATGAATTACCACACCACAGCCAGGCAAGGGTTAACACATAAGTGGTCTCCACAGGATGCGCCAAATCAGATCCACTCTTATGGATCCAATGAGGTGACAACCACACATTCGATGTACGGTGAATCGATAATTAGCCCACCCTTGTGGGCAAAGGAAAGTTCCAAACAGTGACCCTTGGCCACTAGTTCCCTGGTTTCGATTCTTCCATTTTTCCTCCTTCGTCTCTGTCTGACTCTGAGTGTCTGTGTCCTCGGTTAAAACTAAACAAACTGCACGCGATGTAAACAAGCTGCAAGTCAGACTGATTTGCCTTCTTAATCTCTCTCTCTCGCTCTCTCTCTTAAAATGACAGACCACAGCAAACAAAACCCAGGGATTCAAAACAATGGCCACTCCCCATTGTGAGCTGACAGGTGTGCCAGCAGGTGGGATGACTGAGTGAATCCTTTCCCACATTCTCAGCAGGTGAACGGCCTCTCTCTAGTGTGAACTCGTTGATGACCCTGTAGGGTGAATGACTGAGTGAAACCTTTCCCACAGACTGAGCAGGTGAACGGCCTCTCCACAGTGTGAACTCGCTGATGTACCAGAAGGGTACATGACTGAGTGAATCCCTTCCCACAGACTGAGCAGGTGAACGGCTTCTCCCCAGTGTGAACTCGCTGGTGTCTCTGTAGGGTGGATAAATGAGTGAAGCTCTTCCCACAGACAGAGCAGGTGAACGGCTTCTCCCCAGTGTGAACTTGCTGATGTACCAGTAGGGTAGATGACTGACTGAATCCCTTCCCACAGACTGAGCAGGTGAATGGCCTCTCCCCAGTGTGAACTTGCTGATGATTCCATAGGGTGGATAAATGAGTGAAGCTCTTCCCACAGACTGAGCAGGTGAACAGCTTCTCCATAGTGTGAACTTGCTGATGTACCAGTAGGGTAGATGACAGAGTGAATCCCTTCCCACAGACTGAGCAGGTGAACGGCCTCTCCCCAGTATGAACTTGCTGATGTACCAGTAGGGTAGATGACTGTGTGAATCCCTTCCCACAGACTGAGCAGGTGAACGGCTTCTCCCCAGTGTGAACTCGCTGATGTACCAGTAGGGTACATGACCGAGTGAATCCTTTCCCACAGACTGAGCAGGTGAATGGCTTCTCCCCAGTGTGAACTCGCTGATGTCTCTGTAGGCTGAATAAATTAGTGAATCTCTGCCCACAGACTGAGCAGGTGAACGGCTTCTCCCCAGTGTGAACTCGCTGATGTACCATTAGGGTAGATGACAGTGTGAATCCTTTCCCACAGACTGAGCAGGTGAACGGCTTCTCCCCAGTGTGAACTTGCTGGTGTCTCTGTAGGTTGGATGACTGAGTGAATCTCTTCCCACAGACTGAGCAGGTGAATGGCCTCTCCCCTGTATGAGCTTGCTGATGTCTCTGTAGGCTGAATAAATTAGTGAATCTCTGCCCACAGACTGAGCAGGTGAACGGCTTCTCCCCAGTGTGAACTCGCTGATGTACCATTAGGGTAGATGACAGAGTGAATCCTTTCCCACAGACTGAGCAGGTGAACGGCTTCTCCCCAGTGTGAACTTGCTGGTGTCTCTGTAGGTTGGATGACTGAGTGAATCTCTTCCCACAGACTGAGCAGGTGAATGGCCTCTCCCCTGTATGAGCTTGCTGATGTCTCTGTAGGTTGCCTGAGTGAGTGAATCCCTTCCCACATTCTGAGCAGGTGAACGGCTTCTCCCCAGTGTGAACTCGCTGATGACTCTGTAGGTTGGATGACTGAGTGAATCCCTTCCCACATTCTGAGCAGGTGAATGGCTGCTCCCTTGTGTGAACTCGCTGGTGAGCCATTAGGTCAGATGACTGTGTGAATCCTTTCCCAGAAATTCAACAGATGACCAGCCTCTGCCCAGTGTGGTGTGAACTGATTGGTGTGTCCACAGGTGGGAAGACCGACTGAACCCCTTCTCACACACAGAACATGTGAATGGCCTTGCCCAGTGTGAACTTGCTGATGTACCTTCAATTGTGATAACCGAGAGAATCCATTCCCACTGTCTGAGCAGGTGAAAGGCCTTTCTCCTGTGTAAATTACAGGCGTGCCAGTTGGTCAAATGACTGAGTGAATCCCTCCCCACAGTCTGAGCAGGAAGGATGGTCAATTGGATCCCTTGCTCCACTTCTTAAATATCTCGACAGAGACAACAAAACTGCTGTGCCGTGTTTGAGCGTCCTGGAGACGAATTCCTTCTCATTTTTAACCTGTAAAAAGATTTACAAAATCCATCAATGTGTGTAGGACAACATTTCAGATGAGATTACTTGAGTTACCAAGGTTTGATCTGGTATCACACTGTTACAGTGAGGTTCAACCCAAGTTGGACAGAGAAATCATCTCCTGACTGGGCAGAGTGCTGGTATCTGGAATGACCATCAATTCTCTGATGCTCTTCCTGTTTCTATAAGAATGGGGCATTTCTGCCATCTCCAATCTATGCCTTGGCTCAGTTTGACTCTCTCCATTGGTATTATTCCCTGTTCCTGCTGAGCTGCATGGGTTCCTCGCCCCACAGTAACTGAAACAGTCGCACACAAATAGTTTTTCTTGACGTGCAGCTGGGATTTTCTTTTATGTATTATTAACTTAAAGTGCCACAGCTTTAACGCCATATAAAACATTCCTGCTGAAATGACTGGTTGGTTCACACAGCTGTCAAAAGGGGTTAGAGTGAATTTTTGTATTATTTCAGGTTCTTGTCACAATCATAGAAAATTTCAACACAAAAACAGGCCCTTTGGGCCATCTGGTTTGTGCTGAACTATTTAAACAGCCCACTCCCACACCTCTACCATCCAGGTACCAACATAAACCTCTTAAATGTTGAAATCGAGCGCGCATGCACCACTTGTGCTGGCTGCTCATTCCACAGCCGGATAACCATCTGTGTGAAGAAGTTTCCCTCATGTTCCCCTTAACATTTCACCTTTCACCCTTAACCCATGGCCTCTGGTTGTCGTACCCCCCAATCTTCATGGAAAAAGCCAGCTTGCATTAACACTATCTGTGCTTCTCTATCACAATCAAATCTCGCCTCAATCTTCTGCATTCCAAGGAATAAAGTCCTGATTTGTTCAATCTTTCCTTATAACCCAAGCCCTCTAGACATGGCAACATCCTTGTGAATTTTCTCTGAAATCTCTGAACTTCTTTTACATCTTTCCTGTAGGTAGGTGACCAAAACTGCACAGAATTCTCCAAATTAGGCCTCACCAATGTCTTCTAGAAGTCAACATAACATCCATCTATTGTTATCAGTACTTTGGTTCATGAAGGGCAAAGGGCTGAAATCATTCTTTCCATCCCTATCTACCTGTGATAGCACTTTCAGTGAATTAAGGACTTGTATTCCCAGGTCCCTTTCTTCCACAAAACTCCTCCATGCCCAACCAGTCACTGTGAAAGGCCTCCCTTGGTAGGTCATACCAAAGTGCAACAACTCACACTTGTCTGCATTAAATTCCATTTTCCATTTCTAAAACCATTTTCCCACCTGGTCCAGATCGCACTGCAAGCCATGATAGTCTTCTCGCAGTCCACTAAACCCCCAGTCTTGTTGTTATCCACAAATTTGCTGATCCAGTTAACCACACTATCATCCAGATTACTGATATACATGACAAACAACAACAGATCCAGCACTGATCCCTGTGGCAACCACTAGACACCCCCCTCCAGTCAGAGAGGCAACCATCTGCTACCACACTCTGGCTTCTCCCAAAGACAGTGTCTCATCTGATTTACTGTCTCATCTTGAATGCTGAGTGACTGAACCTTCTTGACCAACCTCCCATATGAGACTTTGTCAAGTGCCTTGCTATAGTCCATGTAGACAACATTCACTGCCTTGCCTTCATCCACTTTCCTGATAACTTCCTTGAGAGACTCTATAAGATTGGCCAGAGCCATGCTGTCTATCCTTTATCAGTCTACAACTATCCAAATAGTTACAGTATATATCGGGTTCCTGCACACACATTCCAATAACTTTCCCAGTTCTGATGTCAAGCTCACCAACGTATAATTTCCTAGTTTATTTTTACAGCCTTTCTTGAACAGCAGAACAACATTGTCTGTCCTCCAATCCTCCAGTACCTCAACTGTCACTAAGGATGATTTAAATATCTGTGCTTAGGCCCCAATAATTTCTGCACTTGTTTTCCGCAGGGTCCCAGTGAACAACTTGTCAGGCCCTGGGGATTGATCCACACTGATTTGCCTCAAGACAGCAAACACCTCCACCTCTGTAATCGGTACAGGGTCCATGAAGTTGATGCGGCTTTGCCTCACTTCTATGGACTCTGTGTTCATAGCTTGAGTAAATACGGATGCAAAAAATATCTCCCCAAGTCTATGTTATCCCTTCATATGGATTACCATTCTGATCTTCCAGAGGATTAATTTTTTCTCTTGGAATCTTTTTGCTCTTAACATATCTGCAGAATCCCTAAGGATTCTCCTTCACCTTGTCTGCTGGGGCAACCTCATGCCTTCTTTTATTTCGTTCATAAGTGTTCACTGGAATTTCCTGTATTTCATAAGGACCCCATTTGTTCCTATCTGCCTGTACCTGGTACGCACCTCCTTTTTATTGATCTGGGAGAGGAAAGCCAAGGGGGTGATAGAGCTGCATGCTGGGAGGTGGGGGTAAGGAGGGTTAAGCTAAAGTTGCAGGGGGAATGGGAGCCTGAATAACAGAACAGATAGTGGAGAGGTTGTGGAGACAGATGTTGTTCAGTCCTCAGACAAAGTCAGGAATGAAAAAGTTGAGCATGGTGCAGTGAATATGCTGAGCCCTGTATATTTCAATACAAGGAGCAGCGTAGGAAAGGTGGATGTGGGGGACATCACGTGATGACGTAGGATCGAGACGCAGGGACCCAGCTCTCCCGTAAAAAGTTAATAAATTAATGTTTAAATGAAGAAAAGTTAGTCAATACTTTTTAAAAGTTACTTATAAACGTCTCCGGACTGTGTCAAGCTATGCCTCAAGGAAGGAAGATGAAGAAAACTAATACCGGGAAGACTACGCAAGTTGGAACAAGAACAAGGCCTACGTCTACCGAGGAACCGCGATCTCAGGTACATTATATCACCGGTGATACGGAACAGGAGATGGTGGCAACACCGGCCACTTCCAAAGGAAAAAAACATCGTGAACTGCGCAAACGCGAAGGATGGAGCATGCGCAAACGGGAGCAAAAAGAACTACAAAGCCCAGCTACCACTGCAACTGAAAGTGATAGCGAATCGGAGGGAGAATCAAATCTCTCGGAAGGATCAGCTGAAGGAGGTAAAAGTCCTTCTAGAAATATAGAAAAGACTTTGAGGCAAATAATGCGTAAATTAGACACATTAAAAGTAATTAAAAATAATCAAAAAATACTCGAAAAAAAAAATTACCAATATGGAGGCTATGCTTGATAAAATGACAAAGAGACAGGAAAAAATGGAAAAAAGAATTACGGACTTGGAAACTACAACGGAAGACATGGTTGAAAGAATGGACAAAATGGAAAAGGAAAATACTGCTTGGACATCAGAAAGAAAACAATTTATGGAAAAAATTGATAAGCTTGAAAATCTCAGTAGACGAAATAATATTAAAATTGTTGGACTTAAAGAAGATATAGAAGGAGAAGATCCAATAATTTTTTTTCAAAAATGGATTCCTGAAAAATTGGAAATGGAAAGAGAAACTCCAATTGAGATTGAAAGGGTGCATAGATCTTTAAGGTCAAGACCTCGAGCTGATCAAAACCCTCGATCAATTTTGATAAAATGCTTACGATACCAAGACAAAGAAAAGATCCTGAAGGCCGCTGCCCAAAGTGCCAAAAATAGAAACGGGCCACTGATGATAGCAGGGAAACCAATTCTTTTTTATCCTGATATAAGTCACAACCTGTTGAAGAGAAAGAAGGAATTTAACCCAGCGAAAAAAGCCTTATGGGAAAAGGGTTTTAAATTTACAATGCGTCATCCAGCAACACTGATAATTTTTTTGGAGGACGGAAAAATTTTTTTTTCCGATTATCGAAAAGCGGAGGAGTTTGTACAAGAACTTCCATCTATTCGCTAATTACACATAGAGGCTTCCAAACGTAATGGATTAAAGATGAAGATAGACCCAAGGAACAGAAGTGATGGACATTTATGGATATTACAGAAGAGAAAAGCAAAATTTTAGAAATACTAAATGAGAACAGTATTTTTTTTTCTCTTCTTATATATATACTTTTTTATGTTGCGGGGGAGCTGGGAGGCTGTGGATCGGTTACTGCGGGATTCACGTGTGTAATCATGGCGGTTGCCATGACCCGTACAGCAGAGGGGGGTAATGTTGTGTCTTTTTTCCACAACATTAGTAGGGGGTATAGATTGAAAAGAAAAAGAATTTTAACATATATTTTTTTAAAAAATGAGAACTCTGTGGAGCATGTGGGGATCTTCCAACATCCAGGCATCCCCTTTTTTTTCTCTTTCTGATTTTTTTTAATAGGGATGTTAGGGGGAGGGGTTAAGGGGAGGGGGGCTGGGTAACACTTTTTTTTTTCCACGCACGTTTATTCTGTAACTATTTGAAAACAATAAAAAAAGTTTAAAAAAAAAAGGAAAGGTGGATGTGTTCAGGGCATGGATCAACACCTGGAATCAACACTAGGATCTGGCAACTGTGGATTGGGACAGGCTGTTTTAGGGCAAAGGTGTGCTTGGTAAATGGGAGGCCTTCAAAGCAACATTTTGAAAGTAGCAAGCGGGTATGTCAGAATAAAAGGTAAAGATAGAAACTGCAGGGAAACTTGGATTGCAAGAGATATTGAGACCCTGGTAAAGCACAAAATGGATTTGCATAACAGGGATAGGCAGTCAGTTTCTTATGGAGTATAAGAAATGCAAGAGAACACATAAGAAATAAATCAAGATGGCTAACAGATGGCATGAGGTTGCTGTCACAGAAAAGGTGAAGGATAATCCTCAGGGATTCTAGTGATAGATTAAGAGCAAAAGGATTGCAAGGCACAAAGTTGGTCCTCTGGAAGACCGGAATGGCAATCCACGTGTGGAACCAAAGCAGATGAGGGAGATCTTAAATATTTTTCCATTTCTATTTACTCAGGAGATGGACAAAGAGTCTATGGGAGTGTGGAAAAGTGGCATTAACCATTTCAACCCTGGGGGAAAAAAACACTCCTCTGGCCACTCACACGCTCAATACACCTCATTTTATACACCAAAAAATGTCTCTAAATATAAACAAGGAAATTATACATTGCACAATCTACTTTCAATGATTCAGTACATTTACACGGACAGGTGTGTAAAAAGGGCCCAAAGAATATCAGGGACAAACAGGCCCAATTCAGCACAACCACAAACTGTTCCTGCTGCTACCATCCAGGAAACGGTACCACAGCAAAAGGACCAACAAGCTCCAGGACATCATCTTCTACCAGGCCCTCAGACTGATTAATTCATGCTGATACAATTGCATTTCCATGTTATATTGACTGTCCTATGTACAAACTATCTATTATAAATTACTATAAATTATACATTGCACATTTAGATGATGTAAGGTAAATATTTCTACTCCTCATGTTTATGAAGTATGTATTTAATAAAGTCAATTCAATTCACCCTCTCCACTATCTGTTCTGTCATTCTGGCTCCCATTCCCCTACAACTTATTTTAACCACATCACCCCCTCCCCTGCTCACTACCACTAGCAAGACTTACCACTAGGATATTCATCCCCTCTTGTTCTGTTCCTCTAACTAACGAATCCCCGATCAGCCTTTTGACTTTCCTCTGCCAGGTAATTCCCGCCAACAGCTTCTAAAGTGGTCCACCTGTTGTTGTTGGGGATGGCCACAAGAGTCCTCTGCGATGGATATTTAACCTCATTCCCCCTCTTGATTCTCACACAGTTTCCTGTGTCCTGCACCTTGGGAGTAACTCACCTCTCTTCATGTCATATCTATCACCCCCTCCAACTGCTGGATGATCTGGAATTCACCCATTTCAAGTTGCAGCTCATTGAAGTGCAGGGTTGGTTACAAGCTGTAGCTGGATGCACATCTTGTAGGTGAGGGCATCAGGGACACTGGAGGTCTCCCCTCCTTCCCTCCAATACCCCTCTAATTTGTAATAACCAGTGTGCAGATAAATTTTGTACTGTGTATTTTTTACCCAGTGACAAGATGTGCACAGTGAATTTTATATAGAGAGGTATTCATTTTCACAGCTGGCAAATCACTGTCAATAGGAACTTACATCTCCTCTGGGTTTGATCGAGTTCATCTGCACTCTCACACAACCTATGTAGCAGGTCTGTAACAGGAAATGGGGAATTTTCTCACCAAAGCTTTTGCACATTGTCCATATGTGGTTTGCTTGCTAAATTACGCTTTAAAAAGTCAGATTTCCAAATATCACTCCAATTCTTCCCACTTGCAAATTCTCCAGCAACTCTTGCATCACCACAATGCACACAGGCATCACTAGTTTCTGTATTCTACATAAATATTCCCCCTGAACCCTCCCCCAATGACTGACGGTGGTGAACTCAGTGAATGAAATCCCAATGAATATGAAAGTAAGGGCAGTGTCTGTCTCACTGGAGTCTGGCACATTTGTGATGTGAAAGCTGCTTGTTGCCCAGGACAAAGGTGTTTGATATCATTACGTACCCAGAAAGAATGGGACAAAACATGTTCTCACCGGTAGAAAAGTCCAGAGCAAGAGGAGGTAGAGGAAGCAACACACACAAAATGCTGGAGGAGCTCAGCAGGCCAGGCAGCATCTACGGAAAAGAGTACTAATGCCGATTTTCTCAACTGCTGATGTAAAAGATTTTGTTCCCTTTCTCCGAGTTCCTAATCCTTGCATTTAGATAGCTGGAGCTCAGCTCTGTCTGACAGATCCATCGGTTCCCATTCCCTCATCAACCGGAAGCTCCCCGGGGCCCATGTACGGATCGTGGGGCTGAGAGAGAGGGGAGAGAGCAGGACTGTTCCGGGATTGCTGGCCACGGTGTCTGGATTTCACAGGAATCGTCCCGAAGTCAGTGTTTAAGATAAAAACACGGAGAATCGCTCTTACCTGCAGCCGACATTTTCAAGGCCTTCTGTGTACTGCGCGCATGCGTGAAACTCAGGGACGTCCTCAGCCTGACGCTTGCACATTTCATTGGTGCTTCAGCGCCGGCGAAATTCTTAACACATGGCCCTATGGGTAATCACGGTGCCATTAAACATTTCTGCAAGCACCGGTTCAATGTCCATACCTCATTTTTTTAATCGTGTGTATAGAAAAATCTGCAGCTGCTTTAACTCAGAAAGCGGCTCCCATAAGCAATATACTCAATATCAACGTGTATCTAATGCCAAAGTAAGATGCAGATATAAAACACAGGAGATTCTGCAGTTGCTGGAAATACAGAGACGCACACACACAAAAGCTGGAGGAACTCTGCAATTCAGAGAGCAACTTAGCAGAGGAGTACACAGGCTTGGCATGCTGAAGGGGCTCGGCCTAAACGTTTTCTATTTATTCCTCTCTCCACAATTGCTGCCTGAAATTAACCTTTTTTTTCTGGTCAACCAGTTTCCAAATGTTTCTGATCTTTCTTTTGTAGCCACTTCCTACTGGTCTGATTCCTCCTCCTCGTAAACTCTAGACCCCATCTCTCTCTGGAACCCCAAAGCCCTGACTCAATCTGGCAACTCATTGGTTTCTGACTCTGCACCATCGAAGATTCACTCGCTAGTCTGCTGTCAGACTTTAGATGCGCATTGTGTTACGAGACCGCAGGTTCATTTACTGTGAGTGTCGCTTTAAATGCCTGATTGAGGCGGGGCTGTGACATCAGACACAAGGAGAGAGAGAGAGAGAAAGTCAAAACCACAGTGAGCTCATCATCTTATTTAGCCTGGAAAAAATCATGCAGGTGTATAAGATGATGAGAGGCATTGGTCGTGTGGATAGCCAGAGGCTTATTCCCCAGGGCTGAAATGGCTAACACGAGGGGTAATCAGTTTAAGCTTCTTGGAAGTAGGGACAGAGGAGATGTCAGAGCTAAGTTTTTTAAGCAAAGAGTGGTGTGTGTGTGGAATGCACCACCAGTGACAGTGGTAGAGGCGGATACAATAGAGTCTTTTAAGAGACTCTCAGATAGGTACATGGAGCTTAGGAAAATGGGTGGCTATGTGGCAGGGTAATTCTAAGCAGCTTCTAGAGTAAGATACATGGTCGGCACAGCAATGTGGGACAAAGCATCTGTAATGTGCTGTGCATTTATATGTTTCCATGAAATTCACGGGAAATCTCCTATCCCACGGAGTGGTGACTAGTTGCAACCTGTCATCTCAGGGAGAGTGAGAGGGGAACAACAGGGAGAGATTTTGATAAACTGATATAGAACAGAAACATGGGCAGGGACCAGATGGGCCGAGTGGCCTCTCTAGTGTACATTGTAAGTGTGGTAGAGACAGTAAGTACCTGTGACATGGGATTTGATACAGAACTGATTTATCTTTCACAGATCCACAATATTAAACACCAGTCTAGTTTAAGGCTAACATCAGCAGAACAGACTCCTCCAATGCTCAGTGACCAGGGTTCAGTCCTGGGTGCGATGAGCAGCCGCAAGAACTGCAGAATCTGACAGTAACAGTCCCTCATGAACCTGCAGCTGCCTTCAGTCACCGTGATGGCTAAACTTTTAACACGGAGCTGATTTGAACTTCCTCCCTGATGTAGGAGCGCTCAGACTGAAGATGTAGGGGAGAAGGAAAAAAAAGAGATAATAAAGTTGTTTAGGGATAAACAGAGAGGAAGAGGTGGAAAGTTTCTTGAATGCATCTATTTTAATGCTAGGAGCATTGTAAGAAAGGTGGATGAGCTTAGAGTATGGATTGATAACTGAAAAATGATGTTGTATCTTTTTGAGAAACATGGTTGCAGGAGGGGTGTGATTGGCAACTAAATATTCCTGGATTTCGTTGCTTCTGGTGTGATAGAATCAGAAGGGCAAGAGGGGGAGGTATTGCAATGCTTGTCTGAGAAAATATTACAGCAGTGCTTTGACAGGATAGATTACAGGGCTCATTTAGGGAGCCTATTTGGGTGGAATTGAGGAATGGGAAAGGTATAGTAACACTTATAGGGGTGTATTATAAACCACCTAATTGGGAGCGAGAATTGGAGGAGCAAATTTGTAAGGAGATAGCAGATATTTGTAGTAAGCACAAGGTTGTGATTGTGGGAGATTCTAATTTTCCACACATAGAAACATTGAAAATAGGTGCAGGAGTAGGCCATTCGGCCCTTCGAGCCTGCAACACCATTCAGTATGATCATGGCTGATCATCCAACTCAGAACCTTGTACCTGCTTTCTCTCCATACCCCCAATCCCTTTAGCCACAAGGGCCATATCTAACTCCCTCTTAAATATAGCCAATGAACCGGCCTCAACTGTTTCCTGTGGCAGAGAATTCCACAGATTCTCCACTCTCTGTGTGAAGAAGTTTTTCCTCATCTCGGTCCTAAAAGTCTTCCCCTTTATCCTTAAACTGTGACCCCTCGTTCTGGACTCCCCCAACATCGGAAACAATCTTCCTGCATCTAGCCTGTCCAATCCCTTTAGAATTTTATACGTTTCAATAAGATCCCCCATCAATCTTCTAAATTCTAGTGAGTATAAGCCTAGTCGATCCAGTCTTTCTTCATATGAAATCCTGCCATCCCAGGAATCAATCTGGTGAACCTTCTTTGTACTCCCTCTATGGCAAGAATGTCTTTCCTTAGATTAGGGGACCAAAACTTCACACAATACTCTAGGTGCAGTCTCACCAAGGCCTTGTACAACTGCAGTAGAACCTCCCTGCTCCTGTACTCAAATCCTTTTGCTATGAATGCCAGCATACCATTCACCTTTTTCACCGCCTGCTGTACCTGCATGCCTCTCTTCAATGACTGGTGTACAATGACACCCAGGTCACCTCCCCTTTTCCTAATCGGCCACTGTTCAGATAATAATCTGCTTTCCTGTTCTTGCAACCAAAATGGATAACCTCATATTTATCCACATTAAATTGCATCTGCCATGAATTTGCCCACTCACCTAACCTATCCAAATCACCCTGCATCCTCCTCACAGCTAACACCGCCGCCCAGCTTCGTGTCATCTGCAAACTTGGAGATGCTGCGTTTAATTCCCTCATCTAAATCATTAATATATAATGCAAACAACTGGGGTCCCAGCACTGAGCCTTGCGGTACCCCGCTAGTCACTCCCTGCCATTCTGAAAAGGTCCCATTTACTCCCACTCTTTACTTCCTGTCTGCCAACCAATTCTCTATCCACATCAATACCATACCCCCAATTCCGTGTGCTATAAGTTTACACACTAATCTCCTGTTGGGCCCTTGTCAAAAGCCTTTTGAAAATCTAAATATACCACATCAACTGGCTCTCCCCTATCCACTCTACTAGTTACACCTTCAAAAAATTCTATAAGATTCGTCAGACATGAATTTCCTTTCACAAATCCATGCTGACTTTGTTCAATGATTTCACCTCTTTCCAAATGTGCTGTTATCACATCTTTGATAACCGACTCTAGCATTTTCCTCACCACTGACGTCAGACTAACTGGTCTATAATTCCCCGGTTTTTCTCTCCCTCCTTTTTTAAAAACTGGGGTTACATTAGCCACCCTCCAATCCTCAGGAACTAATCCAGAATTTAAGGAGTTTTGAAAAATTATCACTAATGCATCCACTATTTCTTGGGCTACTCTGGGATGCAGACCATCTGGCCCTGGGGATTTATCTGCCTTTAATCCCTTCAATTTACCTAACACCACTTCCCTACTAACATGTATTACCCTCAGTTCCTCCATCTCACTAGACCCTCGGTCCCTTACTATTTCCGGAGGATTATTTATGTCCTCCTTAGTGAAGACAGAACCAAAGTTGTTATTCAATTGGTCTGCCATGTCTTTGTTCCCTATGATCATTTCACCTGCTTCTGACTGTAAAGGTCCTTACATTTGTCTTGACCAATCTTTTTCTTTTCACAAAGCTGTAATTTATGTTCCCTGCCAGCTTTCTCTCATAACCTTTTTTCCCTTTCCTAATTAAGGTCTCTGAATTTCTCCCAGTCCGCAGGTATGCCGCTTTTTCTGGCTCATTTATGTTTCTTCTTTGGACTTGATACTATCCCTAATTTCCCTTGTCAGCCATGGGTGCACTACCTTCCCTGGTTTATTCTTTTGCCAAACTGGGATGAACAATTGTTGTAGTTCATCCATGTGATCTTTAAATGCTTGCCATTGCATATCCACCGTCAACCCTTTGAGTATCATTTGCCAGACTATCTTAGCTAATTCACGTCTCATACCTTCAAAGTTAACCTTCTTTAAGTTCAGAACTTTTGTTTCTGAATTAACTATGTCACTCTCCATCTTAATGAAGAATTCCACCATATTATGGTCACTCTTACCCAAGGGGTCTCGCACGACAACATTTCCTTCCTCGTTGCTCAATACCTAATGTAGAATGGCCTGCTCTCTAGTTTGTTCCTCAACATTCATATGCAATAAAACAAATTATTATCTGAATGGCCGATTATGAAAAGGGGAGGTGCAATGAGACCTGAGTGTTATTGTACACCAGTCATTGAAAGTGGGCATGCAGGTACAGCAGGCGGTGAAAAAGGCAAATGGTATGTTGGCATTCATAGCAAGAGGATTCAAGTATAGGAACAGGGAGGTTCTACTGCTGTTGTACAAGGCCCTGGTGAGGCCACAGCCGGAGTACTGTGTGCAGTTTTGGTCCCCTAATCTGAGGAAAGACATCCTTGCCATAGAGGGAGTACAAAGAAGGTTCACCAGATTGATTCCTGGGATGGCAGGACTTTCATATGAAGAAAGATTGGATCGACTAAGCTTTTACTCGCTGGAATTTAGAAGATTGAGGGGGGATCTTATTGAAATGTATAAAATTCTAAAGGGATTGGACAGGCTAGATGCAGGAAGATTGTTTCCGATGTTGGGGGAATCCAGAATGAGGGGTCACAGTTTAAGGATAAAGGGGAAGACTTTTAGGACCGAGATGAGGAAAAACTTCTTCACACTGAGAGTGGAGAATCTGTGGAATTCTCTGCCACAGGAAACAGTTGAGGCCAGTTCATTGGCTATATTTAAGAGGGAGTTAGATATGGCCCTTGTGGCTAAAGGGATTGGGGGTATGGACAGAAAGCAG
The DNA here is from genome assembly GCF_048418815.1 of Hemitrygon akajei. Classification (NCBI taxonomy): domain Eukaryota; kingdom Metazoa; phylum Chordata; class Chondrichthyes; order Myliobatiformes; family Dasyatidae; genus Hemitrygon; species Hemitrygon akajei. Next base: position 627,744 of record NW_027331939.1, on the reverse strand, counting down.
GTACAGGGTTCTGAGTTGGATGATCAGCTATGATCATACTGAATGGCGGTGCAGGCTCGAAGGGCCGAATGGCCTACTCCTGCACCTATTTTCTATGTTTCTATCCACGGTCAACCGTTTAAATATCATTTGCCAGTTTGTCTTAGCTAATTCACGTCTCATATCTTCAAAGTTGCCCTTCTTTAAGTTCAGAACATTTGGTTCTGAATTAACTATGTCACTCTCCATCTTTAAAGCTATTATTAATGCTTTTTGAGTTAGTGATTTAGATGCATATCATATTTTTACTGAGTTAAGTATTGTATGTAATTAGTTTTTGCTACAAGTGTATGGGACATTGGAAAAAAGGTTGAATTTCCCCATGGGGATGAATAAAGTATCTATCTATCTATCTATATTATGGTCACTCTTACACAAGGGGTCTCGCATGACAAGATTGCTAATTAACCCTTCCTCATTGCTCAATACCCAGTCTAGAATGGCCTGCTCTCTAGTTGGTTCCTCGACATGTTGGTTCAGAAAACCATCCCGCACACATTCTAAGAAATCCTCTTCCTCAGCACCCTTACCAATTTGGTTCACCCAATCTATATGTAGATTGAAGTCACCCATTATAACTGCTGTTCCTTTTTTGCACGCATTTCTAATTTCCTGTTTAATGCCATCCCCAACCTCACTACTACTGTTAGGTGGCCTGTACACAAATCCCACCAGCGTTTTATGCCCCTTAGTGTTACGCAGCTCTACCCATATCGATTCCACATCCTCCAGGCTAATGTCCTTCCTTTCTATTGCGTTAATCTCTTCTCTAACCAGCAACACAATCCCACCTCCTTTTCTTTCCTGTCTATCCCTCCTGAATATTGAATATCCCTGGATGTTGAGCTCCTATCCTTGGTCACCCTGGAGCCATGTCTCTGTGATTCCAACTATATCATATTCATTAATAACTATCTGCACATTCAATTCATCCACCTTATTACGAATGCTCCTTGCATTGACACACAAAGCCTTCAGGCTTGTTTTTACAACACTTATACAATTATGTTGAAAAGTGGCCCTTTTTGATTTTTGTCAGTGGATTTGACTGCCTGTCACTTTTACTTTTCACCTTACAACTTTTTGCTTCTACTCTCATTTTACACCCCTCTGTCTCTCTGCACTTGTTCCTATACCCCCGCCACATTAGTTTAAATCCTCCTGAACAGCAGTAGCAAATGCTCCCCCTAGGACTAGCAGAAGGGACAGCCCTCAGTGAATCCTGTGTATGCAGACTGGAAGCCTCAAGAAATGATAATGATCATGAATCATGCCCCAGATAGAAAAGAAAAACCAGCACAGTTTGCTCAGTGTGTCCACAGTACTACACAAATGTTTAATGCGACTCTGCAAGATTTATTCGGTCTCTCCTGCATGATTCTCTCAGCTGATGAGGGGTGGAAATGGAAGGCAGAATTGAGATACCAAACCTATCAGGAGTTACAGGCGAGAAACCATAATGAGAATGAACAGACAGACCAGATCATTCAAGCTTTGTAAAGGGCTCTCCAGCAACCTGTAAACATCACTAAAGTACCTGAATGCAAACCTAAACCTGGGGAATGGGGACCAGACTATTGAGAGCGATTTGTGTCCTGCTACGGCACCTTCGCAGGAGACCAAGACTTTAATGATGGGAATCTGTCCCCCCAGTTCAATGCCCTACTGTTCCAATGCTTACCAACTAAGTTAGCCAATATGATTAAAACAAATAATATGGATTGGCCTGACAATGACCGAAATCGAATGCGACGAGCTTTGACATATCATTAGGACCCAACTATCGAATCCCCATCAACCCCGAAGGGAACTAATATTAAAGGTGAATATGCTCAGCGGGAAGAAGGACGCGAGCGGGCTATATCTGAGAAACAGAAATGGGAACAAAAACCGACCAAGGGACAGGTGGGGACAACAACCCATTTAGAAACTGACAAGAAGATGCTTCCAACCATGAGTGTCAACCCTCAGGAAGAGCCCAGTGTAATATTGCAAGTTGCTGGAAATCCAATTCCATTTATGACTGATATGAGGCAACCACAACGACTCTCGATCAGGAAATAGTATCGGAAAAGGGATTCCAGCTATCAGACGCTACAATCACTCTGTCAGGGTTCAAAGGCACGGAACGTACGTATTCACGTACCCAGCCACTGCAGGTGGAATTCCAGGGGAACCAGTGTGAGGTTTCATTTACAGTCACCACCAGACGGGGGTGTAATCTCATAGGGAGAGACTTCCTCTGTCCGTTGGAAGTCGAGATTCTATGCACGGACAAGGATATCACGCTGGAACTGCGAACAACTGATAGCTTCCTCAGTTTCTGACCACCCAGTGGTGGGCACTTTATCTGGACTCCAGTACATTTGAACCCCTTCTGCCAGCGGCCGACTCTCATGTGACTCTGTGTTATGACCCTACGTGGTGCTCAACTGAGGAAAGCTAATATTATGCACTCCTCGAGGGACAGAAATTCCCAGTCATGGTGATTGGAGAGGTTAAAGGAAGAGATGGCATTGCATTTCTTGCTGAAGTTCCAGATTTCTTTTGGCAACAGACAGGATTGGTGGTTCCCCATACCACCTTCAGGGTTTGCCCTGGGTTCAAGCCAAAGAGCCTAGGGCTCCTTGCCTACACCCTGTCGAAACAGGCCTCCAGCACAGAGGGAGACTGGCAAGACTTTGCCGTGGACCAACTCCGATACTGGAAGGAGTTTGAGGTGAAAACAGGACATCTGGTAAGACATTCTTTTAACAGTGACCGAACCCAAGACGTTATACCCCATCTCTGGGCAATTTCAGTCCATGAAGTCAGCCCTCCTGTCCGGATCACTGTGAAAGAAGGACAGACTCTCCCATCCATTCCGCAATACCCCCTCTAGCCCGTCCGGATCACTGTGACTGAAGGACAGACTCTCCCATCCATTCCGCAATACCCCCTCTAGTCCGAGGCAACGTTTTATGAGGATGGAAGCTCTTTTGTGGATCGAGCAGGAAAACGATATTCTGACTAAGCGATAGTGACGGACAGTGAAGTAATTGAACAGGCATCTTTTGAAGCGGCTGTCTCCACCCAGAAGGCTGAGCTGTTTGCTCTGACTCGTGCCTGTATCCCAGCAACAGACTAAAGTGGGAACATTTACATAGACTCCCGTTAAGCGTTTGGAATTGTACATGACTACGGGGATCTCTGGGAACGTGGGGATTCCTGACCTCCTCTGGCCACCCCATTAGTAATGTCACTTTTGTAAACAACTTACTCACCGCTCTACAGCTACCTCGAGTTTTGTTCTTCTCAGGGGGACGCCTCTGAGGAGGAGTGAAAACTGTGGTCCCAGATGGGGTGCCAGAAAGACCCTGACCTAGGTTTTTGGATCTCCCAGCGGGACAGGTTTGGGTTCCTAGACAGTTTTTACCAATACTGGTTGATTATATACATAATTGTACACACCTGGGAAAGGAGGGAATGGTTGGTATCCTGTACCCTGCACACCGGGTACGAGTCCCTTGACAGGTGGATCTTTTTCGTGTCTACAAGTTGATTTTATTGAATTGCCTAGAATACATTGCTATAGATACTGCTTAGTTATTATAGATGTGTTTAGTAGATGGATTGAAGCTGTTCCAACTACCATTAATACTGTTATGACTGTTGTGAAGGTATTATTACGGGAAATAATTCCCAGGTACGGCCTGCCAGAGATGCTGAGCTCTGACAATGACCCACACTTCATGATGAAAGTAAACAAAGGCGTACGTAACAAACTAGCTATCAAGCAACAATTCCACTGTGTACACCACCCACGGGCCGCTGGCACAGTGGAGAGAGCCAATGGCACTCTGAAGAGTAAACTGGCCAAACTAACAGTGGAGACTGGACTCACTTGGTTGAAGGTCCTACCGTTATCCAGTTCCACATGAGGGTTACCCCACAGGGGAAAACAGGGTTGTCACCAGCTGAAATCATTTATGGATGGCCCATGAAGACACCCTGGGGACTAAGCCCTTGTGTACCATTGCTCCCAGAAAGTCTACCAGCAAAATTGGATATTCATACCCGAGGGGAAGACATGGGGAAATATATATACCAACTAACCAAAATTTTCCAAGCATACATTCACAGGTATGACAGGCTTACAAGGAAGAGAACTACTCTGCACCATGGAACCTGGGATTTTTTTTCCTGATGAAGAACTGGGATTAAGGGAATTTCGGACCTCGGAGGAGAGGACCATATCAGGTGTTACCGACCACTCACATGGGTGTGAAACTGAAGGGACAATCTCGGTGGATACATCATTAGGCGCCAAACATGTTACTGAAGGAACTGAGTAGAAGGTCTCTCTCGGACTAATGGAAAATGTATTGGTTGTTAGTGGTGTTCATGTTTATGCCTTTGAGAGGGCTCGCCCCAGCATCCGGGGGCCCCCATGTTAACACATTTCCATCTTTCTGTCATACCTATGCCAAACAGGTAGAACTAGGGTCCTGCTGGGTTTGTGCTGAAATTCCACAGCATTGTAAAACTATGGTTCCAATGTCAGTAATCCTGCTCAACCAGAGTGAGGAACTCTCAGCCTGGGCTTTCTCAAATAACATACGGGGAAGTGAGATGAGGATCTGTGGTCCAGACAGAGATGACTGTGGCTGTCAGTGTTTTGAGGGATGGTGTCTCAGGCCCCCATCAAACGGAACTTCCTGTACTGGGAAACATGCATCCTAGCCAGAACCGCAGGTGCCCAGCAGCCGAGAGGAACAACTGAGACTGATTAATTTTGGATGATTACTTTTCTCTCCTATGGAGTAGCCAGGAATTCACGAGAGATCATCAATTTGGCTACAGCACTTGAGGAGCTGGCCACAACACTGCAGGGGCCCTGACAGAAACACAGGCCCAAGTAACAGAAATATCCACTGAAATGATTGCAATCTGGCAAACAGTCATACAGAATCGTACAGCTTTAGAGTTTATCCCAGCTGAGAAAGAGGGAACCTGTGCTGTTATTGACACAGAATGCTGCTGATATCCCTGATGAATCTACTAACATTACACCCCTCTCCGAGCACACTGCAAAGGAGATTGACAGCATCAAGAAAGTAGGGCAGGATTTACACGGGTTCACCGAAGGGTCGAAATGGTGATCTTTGAAGGCCTGTTTGGTAATATGTGGGGCATGATACTGCATTATGTCCTAATAGTTGTACATATCTTTGTTACAATTACTGTTGTACCCTGTCTTTACCCACTGATAAGTCAATGCTGTCATCAGTTGCTATCTCTGTAAGAAGTTACTGTGTTGTTGATAATGTAATGATCAAAAGGAGGGAAGGATAAAGTCTGTAAAATGGTTAACACTTCGTTAAACAATAGCAGCCTGTTTTTCTGAAAGAAACTGCTGATGATCAACCGATGTGCTGAGCCATGTTTCTTCTTGTGGGTAGCTAGCTAGAGTTTCAAGATGCTTATCTCCTTGCGCATTCACATGTAGAGATAGGATAGCTTCAGTCTGTTCTGTGTGTGTAAACCATTATGACTATTTTGTAGTTTGTCTTTAGGGGCTACAGCCTGTCATGTAGTAAATATCTTTGGCTCCAGCCTGTCTTGTGTGGGGGTATCTGGATGGATATATCTGTGGTGAAGGGGAATTGTTAGTCAGTTAGTGGATTGGGTGGGAACAGTCACAGACTGTTCCTGTTTGAGCGACTAACTAAGTAAGCCCTGGGTGCTTGGAATAAAGAGTTTGTACCGTATGGTCTCAGAGTGACTTTATCCAGATTCGACTTCCACAGAGTGGGAGTGGTTTTAAAGGGCTGGGCTGCTGGAAGCACATTACCAGACCTGGTGTGATTGCAACTGTGTCTGACAGAGGCATAAATGGTTCTTCTGGGCACATTCAGTCTCACCAACTATTTCCCACCTTCTATTGTACAGGTATGTAATGTATAAAGGACCAGTGTTTGAGTAAATGAGACTCACCAAACTTCCTCCTCACTGACTCACTGGGATCTCCAAGTCAGCTGATTCGGAGTTGTTCTCTCCAGTTGATGCTCTCAGTCCTCGGGCCAGTTCACTTGTTGCTATTCCCACATCTTTAGCCATGGTTTGCTTCCAGCTGGGGTTTTTCTTCCAATAAACCTCTCACCGCAGGTCTAACATTAACCAGAGAGATAATGAAGCACATTAACAATGAAAAGGAGAACCAAACATTTCTGCTTAATGTTACTAAGAACAAAACTCACTGAAATTTAAACGTTGAAGCCAAATATAATAATCTCAGTGAACAATCTTTTATTGTCCCTCACACATCACAAAACAATATGGGATAAGAAGGAGCCATCATTCTGTCATGGTAATACATAAGACACAGGAACAGGATTTGGTGATTTGATCCATCTGGGCTATTAACGTGCAGGAGCAATGTGTGGTTAAGTGCCATGCTCAAGGCTACAACACACTGCCTGGCCTGAGGCTCAAACTCATGACCTTCAGATTGCTTAACCACTTGGCCACGTGCACATCACAGAAACCACTCTCCCCCCTAGACTTCCCAGTCCCTCGGTAAAGCAGGCAGTGAAATCAAAGATCCCCACAACCTGGGACGTTCTCCTCTCTCACCCACCCCAGTCTGGGAGAAGACACAACAGCCAGAAAGCTCAAGGACAAATGTGAGCAGCCTCAGGAAATGAGGCGAGTTGGGGGAAGTTAACGGGACTCAGTGACCAACGTCAGATCCCCCAACACAACATAGAGGAAGCATCCTGACCCATCCGGGGACTCTGAGCACACACCACGTCATCTTGCATCACAAAGTGAAGGGTAGGGCAGATCTGCAGTAAACAGCCTCACGTGACCTGTTGGTGGGTCTCCCATTTCAACTCTGCGGAAATAGACTGCTTGGGCTCCAGGTTTGGATCATTCAATGCAGGTTAAGTGAAGTCGACACATTTTTGACCAGACTGGATAATCGGAAAATAAATGAGTAATTGGTCCTCAGTTTGGGGCTCACGACCCACATCGGAACTCCCTGCTTGGGATCGGTCTCAATACTCACCGATGGGAACGCAGTATCTTTGGCCCACAGACAGTGATCCCGACCCCTGGCTCCCCCACCCAGGAGGTGAGGACCCTTCCCTCGATCCTACAGATGATGCACTTCAGCACTGAGCGGTAAAGAAAACACCGCCTGGCCGGAGACAGTGTACATGCGCGAAGTGAGTGTCACATCATCCAGAGGGCAGGGCCTCGAAAACAGATGCACAGGTGCTGCCCATCTGCTGTTAAATGGGAGGGGCAAACGGGATCACGTGACCAGTCGGGTCTCCCACTCCAGGCAGAGTTTTCCAGCTACCCACCGTTCTGTGTAAAGAAACAAACATGCTGCTTACATCTCCTCTCACCTTAAATATATTAGACATTTCAACCCCCAGGAAAAATAGATTGTCTGTCCACTCAGAATCAGAATCAGGTTTATTATCACCGCTGTGTGTCATGAAATTTGAAAACCGTGCAGCAGCAGTTCAATGCAATACATATTATAGAAGGAAAAAAAAACAAAATAATAAAAATAAACAACTAAATCATTTACAGTGTATCTGGGACCATTACTCTTTGTGATTTTGATAAATGACCTGGATGAGGAAGTGGAGGGATGGGTTAGCAAGTTTGCTGATGACACAAAGGTTGGGGGAGTTGTGGATAGTGTGGAGGGCTGTCAGAGGTTACAGCGGGACATTGATAGGATGCAAAAATGGGCTGAAAAGTGGCAGATGGAGTTCAACCAAGATAAGTGTGAAGTGGTTCATTTTGTTAGGTCAAACATGATGGCAGAATATAACATTAATGGTAAGACTCTTGGCAGTGTGGAGGATCAGAGGGATCCTGGGGTCCCAGTCCATAGGACACTCAAAGTTGCTACGCAGGTTGACTCTGTGGTTAAGAAGCCATATGATGCATTGACGTTCATCAATCGTGGGATTGAATTTAGGAGCCGAGAGGTAATGTTGCAGCTATATGTGATGCTGGTCACACCCCACTGTGCTCAATTCTGGTTGCCTCACTACACGAAGCATGTGGAAACCATAGAAATGGTGCAGTGGATATTTACACAGATGTTGCCTGGATTGGGGAGCATGCCTTATTAGAATAGTTTGAGAGAACTTGGCCTTTCCTACTTGGAGCAACGGAGGATGAGAGGTGACCTGATAGAGGTGTATAAGATGATGAGATGCATTGATCGTGTGGATAGTCAGAGACTTTTTCCCAGGTCTGAAATGGTTATGAAAAGACAGCACAGGTTTAAGGTGCTGGGGAGTAGTTGCAGAGGAAATGTTATGGATAAGTTTTTTTACTCAGAGAGTGGTGAGTGTGTGGAATTGGCTACCAGCAACGGTGGTAGAGGTGGGTAGAATATGGTCTTTTGGATAGGTACCTGGAGACACTGGAGAAAAATAAAGAAATTCTAGCTTAGAAAAATAGAGGGCTATGGGTAACCATAGTAATTCCTAAGGTAGGGACATGTTGGCACAACTTTGTGGGCCGAAGGTCTTGTATTGTGCTGTAGGTTTTCTATGTTTCTGTGAATAAATAAAAAATCGTGCAACAAACAGAAATACTATATATTTTAAATGTGAGGTAGTGTTCAAGGGTTCAATATCCATTTAGCAATCGGATGGCAGAGGGGAAGAAACTGTTCCTGAATCACTGAGTGTGAGCCTTCAGACTTCTGCACCTCCTTACCTGCTGGTAACATTGAGAAAACCACATGCCCTGGGTGCTGGAGGTCCTTGCTAATGGACGCTGCCTTTCTGAGACATGGCTTCTAATCCTCTGGTAATCTTATAAACGTCTATCCAGTCTCACCCCAGCCGGCAAGGCTCCGGAGAAAACGACACAATTTTGTCCAACCTCTCGTTATAGCTCAGGCCCTCTAATCCAGGCAATATCCAGGTAAATTTTTCTGCGCCCACTCCAAAGCCCCGATATCCTTCTGAGAATGGGAGTGACCAGAACTGTATGAAACACTCCAGATGTGGCCTAACTATGTGGAGCGCCACAGGGAACCGTACTCTCTCCGGTCCTGTTCACCCTGTACACATCAGACTTCCAATATAACTCGGAGTCCTGCCATGTGCAGAAGTTCGCTGATGACACGGCCATAGTGGGGTGTGTCAGGAATGGACAGGAGGAGGAGTATAGGAAACTGATACAGGACTTTGTGATATGGTGCAACTCAAACTACCTGCGTCTCAATATCACCAAGACCAAGGAGATGGTGGTGGACTTTAGGAGATCTAGGCCTCATATGGAGCCAGTGATCATTAATGGAGAATGTGTGGAGCAGGTTAAGACCTACAAGTATCTGAGAGTACAGTTAGACGAGAAGCTAGACTGGACTGCCAACACAGATGCATTGTGCAGGAAGGCACAGAGTCGACTGTACTTCCTTAGAAGGTTGGCGTCATTCAATGTCTGCAGTGAGATGCTGAAGATGTTCTATAGGTCAGTTGTTGAGAGCGCCCTCTTCTTTGTGGTGGCGTGTTGGGGAGGAAGCATTAAGAAGAAGGACGCCTCACGTCTTAATAAGCTGGTAAGGAAGGCGGGCTCTGTCGTGGGCAAAGTACTGGAGAGTTTAACATCGGTAGCTGAGCGAAGGGCGCTGAGTAGGCTACGGTCAATTATGGAAAACCCTGAACATCCTCTACATAGCACCATCCAGAGACAGAGAAGCAGTTTCAGCGACAGGTTATTCTCAGACAGGATGAAGAGGTCAATACTCCCCAATGCCATTAGGCTTTACAATTCAACTGCCAGGACTTAAGAACTTTTTTTAAAGCTATTATTAATGCTTTTTGAGTTAGTGATTTAGATGCATATCATATTATTACTGAGTTAAGTATGTATGTAATTAGTTTTTGCTACAACAAGTGTATGGGACATTGGAAAAAATGTTGAATTTCCCCATGGGGATGAATAAAGTATCTATCTATCTATCTATCTAACTAGTTTTATAAAGCTGCAACACAACTTCCCGACTTTTGAACTCAATGCTTCAACTAATAAAGACAACCATGCCATTTGCCTTCTTAACCACCCGATCAATCTGTGAAGTCTCTTTCTGGGAGCGATGAACTTGGAGTCTAAGATCCCTCTGATTATCAACACTGTTCAGGGTTTTGCATTTAACAGTGTACTGTCTCATACATTCGACCTACCGAGCTGCCAAGATGATCATCACTAATCAAATCTCACTGAGATTTCTCAGGTCCTGTTGAATTTATTACCAAGTGTACAAGTACGGGAAGGTACAGGGACAGAGAAACACTGACTTGTGGCAGCATCACAGGCGAGTACATTCAGATAACACACGGGACACAAATTATACAATTCTTTGTCAGTAACAAGATAGAAACATGTTTTACTTCCTCCGGCTAATAGGACCAGAACAACAGGGGCTGAGCGGCGGCTCATCTCAGACGGTTCGGTGTGAAGGTCTCACAACCCGGACCGACCCCGGCAGATTCTGTGAAGGAAGCGAGGCGAGGCCGCCAGTTCGGGAAAGTTCATCCCCTCCCCCTTCAGGTTTCACCGATCACCTTGTGTTTCTCTCTCCCATCCCCACCCCCACCTTTTATTCTCCAGTCCTGCCGAAGGGTTTCGGCCGCTAATGTCGACTGTATTCTTCCCCTAGATGCTGCCCGGCCTGCTGAGTTCCTCCAGCATTTTGTGCGCGTTGCTCGCATTTCCAGCATCTGCAGATTTTCTCTTGTTTGAGTTCGGGAAAGTTAACTCACCGCTCAACGTCAGACCTCCCCGCTCGGGACCGGCTTCAATACTCACCGAAGGGAAATTGTTGGTGTTGCCCCGCAGAGAATAATCCGTCTCCGTCTACCCATCCAAGGGGGCGAGGACCCCCTCCCGATCCCGAACCCTAACACGGATCCACCGCTGACCCACTTCCACAAAGAACGAAAAAAACATCACTGCCTGGCTCGGGCCTGTGAGCATGCGCAATGTGCTTCTTTTGCGTCACAGGCGGTGGGCGGGGCCACGGAAACAAACCCGCAAATGCTGCCGATCTGCGGTAAAACATGACCACGTTTCGCTGGAGGGTCTCCCATGTGACCGGTGACTGTTCCTCGCCCTTCACATACTGCCCTACCCACCGCCGCATTTCCCACATTATTTCATTATTTCCCTATATCATTTCCATACGTATTTAGATTTTCCCTCCATATCTTCCCCGATCCCTTTCCCTCCAGCCCCAGGTCACAGAGTTCTCAGAGTTATAGTTTTGATTCACTTCCCATCCCGACACACAATTCAGACCCACACAGAAAATGAGTTGGTTTCTTTTAAATCCGTCAACACACACAAAATGCTGGTGGAACGCAGCAGGTCAGGCAGCATCTATAGGGAGAAGCACTGTCGACGCTTCGGGCCGAGACCCTTCGACAGTCCTGAAACGTTCCGAAACGTGGACAGCGCTTCTCCCTATAGATGCTGCCTAACCTGCTGCGTTCCACCGGCATTTTGTGTCTGTTGCGTAAATTTCCAGCATCTGCAGATTTCCTCGTGTTTGTCATTTAAATCAGTCTATGTTTATAAACACTCATTTCTATTCACATTCCTCTGGTCTCACTGGACAGAAACACTGAAACATTAAGTGAGAAACAACAGGAGGAGGCCATTCGGCCCCTCTAACCATCAGTAAGATGGAGGCTACTCTCCCATCTCAGCCACATGCTTTTGCCAATCCTCATTTTCTCGATCCCTTGGGTCTCCACACATCTGCCAGCCTCTGTTTTATGTGAGGACGATCACCGAGTCTTCAACACCCTCTGTGGTGGGGATTTACAGACATTCACCACCCTCGGCGTGGAGACATTTCCCCTCATCTCAGTCCCGACATTTTCACTGCCATCATATTTGACCGACTAAAATGAACCACTTCACACTTACCTGGGCTGAACTCCATCTGCCACTTCTCAGCCCTGTTCTGCATCCTATCAATGTCCCGCTGTAAACTCTGACAGCCATCCACGCTATCCACAAAACATCCAACCTTTGTGTCATCAGCAAACTTACCAACCCATCCCTCCACTTCCTCATCCAGGTCATTTATAAAAACCACAAAGAGTAAGGGTCCCAGAACAGATCCCTGAGGCACTCCACTGGTCACCGGCCTCCATGCAGAATATGACCCATCTACAACCACTCTTTGCCTTCAGTGGGCAAGCCAGTTCTGGATCCACAAAGCAATGTCCCCATGCCTCCTTACTTTCTCAATAAGCCTTACATGGGTTACCGTATCAAATGCCTTGCTGAAATCTATATACACTACATCTACTGCTCTTCCTTCATCAATGTGTTTAGTCACATTGGGCTCGTAAGGCACGACCTGTCCTTCACAAAGTCATGCTGACTATTACTAATCATATTATACCTGTCCAAATGTTCATATCCATAGCGACTTATCCAATTTGATGCTTTCCAAAAGCTGCAGCACATCCTCTTTCTTAATATCTACATGCTCAAGCTTTTCAGTCTGCTGAAAGTCATCAGTACAATCACTAAGATCCTTTTCCATAGTGAATACTGAAGTAAAGTATTCATTAAGTACCTCTGCTATTTCCTTCGGTTCCATACCCACTCTCCCACTGTCACACTTGATATTTCAGGGCGAAAGGTGAAATATTTTTCGGGAATCTGAAGGGGAGTTCTTCACTCAGAGGTTGGTGAGAGTGTGGAATGAGCTGCCAGTGGAAGTGGTGGATGTGGGTTCGAGTTAGACACTAAAGAGAAATTTGGGTAAGGACATGGATGGGAAGTGTATGCAGGTAGTTGGCAGTAAAAACACAAACGGGTCGGTATCGACTAGAAGGGCCGAAATGCCTGTTTCAGTGCTGCTGGGCTCTGTGACTCTAATAATATTCTGATATGTAATTTCCACAGTCGTGTGCTTTGCAGCTAATTATCGAACCCAGTAATTTACAGCATGGGTGTAGAGGCTGCCCAGTGACTGTTCCTGTGATCAAAGTCAATGGGACGTCTCATCACTGAGCAGATGATATCTTCTCCATTCTCTTTCCCTCAGTCCGTCACTCAACACCTTCCATGTTTACAGGAAATCACAGAACTCACAGAGAAGGAAACCGTGACAGAGGATTCCCCGCTTTTCCTCAGACCTGGTGATGGGGAAAGGCTCCCAGTCCCAGAGAGTGATGTGGGAATCCTGTGTGGAAATCAGGAATGGGTTGGCAAAGTTGGACAAAATGCTGAAATAATTTCTGCAGCTCGGTATGGTAAAACAATGCACCGAACTGAAAATAACATTGAAATATTGCTGAAGTAACAAAGTACGTCAACAAAGTTCAGCCCATCATGTTGAGCTCAACCAAATAAATTAGCAACCAAATGGCCACTAAACTGATTCCTTGTGCCTGCACAATGTCCATCTCCCTCCATGTTCTTCACCTTTATGTGCCTGTCTCAGCGTCTCTTAAAAGTCTCTAATATATCTGCCTCTACCATCAGCCCAGGCATTCCAGACACCCACCAATCTCTGTGTGAAAGAACTTGCCTCTCACATCTCCTTTGAACCTACCCCCTCTCAGATTAACTGAGAAAAAGAATCACAATAAACATGCGATTGTACTGGAGTGAGTGTCATGGTCCGGTCCGTGAAATCCGCATTCCGGTTTACGGTCCGGTTCATCGATCCTCATTCCGGGATTTCCTGTTTTCCCTGGGTCCAGTGGCTGCCTTAATTGAGGCACCTGATTCTCGTTTTGGGCTGGCTCCATAAATCGTTTCGGGATTCAGATTCATTCAGCTGAACTGTTCTTTTCTTTCTCCGCACGGCTGAATCTCTGGCAGTTAGTTTGGCAGCTTATCTCAACAGTTATTTTGGCGCTAACCTTCGTCAGTTTCTTGCGCCTGCTACCTTGCCCGTAACCTCACCTGATACCTTGCCTGTATCGCCGTCAAGTTCAACCGCCGGAGTGAGACTGGAGCCTCGCCATGCCAAGATATGGAGGTATCTATTACTGAGCTTGGATCTGTCTCTTTGTGTCCCTGTGTTTAGTGTCCGTCAAGGAAAGAGACCCGGCCTTAGGAGGGGTCCTGACTCTGTATTGATCCCCGGCCCTAAGTCCTGTTCCCAAGGAGGGGTCCTGGTTCAGTGTTCTGTGTAGAACCCCGGCTCTCAGGCCTGTTCCCAAGGAGGGGTCCCGGCTCTGTGACCCTGTACTCCAACACCAAGGCTCTGTTCCAAGATCAAGTCAGGGCGCCATGTTCCAGCCCCGTCCAAGTCTGAGCTTCGTGTCCTCATCCAGTTCTGGTGCCTCACTGAGCCCAGGAGTACCTCGCCCAGCCTGGTTCTGGGGATTCCTCGTCCAGCCCTAGCCACATCCAAGATCCTGGTCTAGTCCAAGCCACGTCCCTGTGATTCCAGTGTTATCTTGTGTCTAGTCTGTTCCTAGTCCCGAGTCCTCGACTGGATCCGGGTTCCGAGCCCGAGTCAAGACCCATGTTCCGGGTCCCTGTCCAGTCTCTGACTCGGAGTCCTAGTCCAGACATCTAGATCTTAATATGAGGATAAAGGTAGAGGTAGAATGAGGCTGAAGAATAGGAGGTGTGTGAAGTGGAGAGAGGTGTTGAGAAAGTTGTGTGTGGAAAGTGGAGAGCGGGTAGCTGCAGATGAAAGTGAGTGTGTGGAGAGATGGTGGGGAAAAGAGGGGAGGAGAAAGAGAGACCATAAGACATGAGAGTAGAATGAGGCCATCTGGCCTATCGAGTCTGCTCCGCTATTCAATCATGACTAAACCTTTTCCCCTCCTCCTCAATCCCAGTTCCCGCTCTTCTCCCTGTAATGTTCATTGTCATGTCCAATCAAGGACATGTCAATATCTGCCTTAAATATACCCAATGATCTGTCCACCACTGCTGCATGTGGCAAGCAATTCCACGCATTCATCACACTTTGGCTAGGGAAATTTTTACGGATATTGGTTTTGAAAGGGCGCCCCTCTATCCCGAGGCTGTGCCCTCTTGTCCTAGACTCTCCCACGATGGAAACATCCTTCCCACACCTACTCTATCCGGGCCTTTCAACATTTGAAAGGTTTCAATGATATTCCCCTCATCCTTCTGAATTCCAGCGAGTACAGAACCAGATCCATGTAACGCTACTCGGGTGATAACCCTTTCATTCCTGGAATCATTCTTGTGAACCTCCGCTGGACACTCTCCAATGGCAGGACATCTTTTCTAAGATGACGGTCTCAAAGCTGTTCAAAATACTCAAGGTGAGGCCTCACCGGTGCCTTGAGGCCTCAGCATCTGATCCTTCCTCTTGTATGCTGGACCTCTTGAAATGAATGCTAACATGGCATTTGCCTTCCTCACCACCGAATGAGCCTGCAAGATGACCTTCATGGTGTTCTGCACAAGGATTCCCATCTCCCCCTGCATCTCAGATTCCTGGAATTTCTCCCCGTTTAGAAAATAGTCCGCACATTTGTTTCAGCTATCAAGTTGCATGACCCTGCATTGTCCCACATTGTACTTCATTTGCCAATTTCTTTTCCATTCTCCTAATCTAAATCATTCTTCATCCTACCTGTTTCCTCAACACTAGTGCCCCTCCACCAACCTTCGCATAATCTGAAAACTTGGCAACAAAACAATCTGTTTCATCATCTAAATCATTTATATATAGTATAAAAAGAAGCGGTCCCTTCACTGACCCCTGTGGAACTAGTGCCTGGCAAACAACCAGAAAAGGGTCCTTTTTATTTTATCTCCGTACGTCTTGCCAACCAGCCAATGTTCTAACCACTTTAGTGAATTTCCTGTAATACCATGGACTCTTAACTTGGTAAGCAGTTCATGTGTGTGCACCTGGTCAAAGGACTTCTGGAGTTCCAAATGTACAACATCCAATTCATCACCTTTATCTAATCTACTTGTAATCTCCTTCATGAATTCCAAAAGAGTCGTCAGGCAGGATTTTCCCTGAAAGAAACCATGCTGACTTTGTATTATCTTGTCCTGTGTCACCAGATACTGCATCATCTCAATCTTAACAATTGATTCTAACATCTTCCCAACAACTGAGGTCAGGCTAACTGGTCTATAGTTGCCTTTCTGCTGCCTTCCTCCTTTCTTAAAGAGTGGAGTGGCATCTGCAGTTTTCCAGTCCTCCGACACCATGCTGGAGTCTAATGATTATCGCAAGATAATTTCTAATGCCAGCAGAATCTCTAACGCTACCTCTTTCAGCACCCCAGCGTGCAGTTCTTCTGGTCACGGTGACTTGTGTACCTTTAGGTCTTTCAGTATTTTGAGCACCTTCTCTCTTGTAATAGTAACTGCACCCACTTCTCTTCCTTCACACACCACAACATCAGGCGTGTTGTTAGTGTCTTCCACAGTGAAGAATGATGCAAAATACTCAATTAGTTTCATCAGCCATCTCATTGTACCCGGTTATTATTTCTCCTGCCACGTTTTCTAGCGGTCCTTGATCCACTCCAATTTCTCTTTTATTTTTAATTTACACTTGGGGAAAAACTTTTATATTCCACTTTGATATTATTTCTCAGCTTGCTTTCATATTTCATCTTTTCCCTTCTAATGATTTTAGTTGCTCGCACTCGTGTTGCGATCACATTTTCCAAAGGTTCTTCTACTTTAAGCTCCCTAATCGCCTCCCGTTCATTGTATAGCACCCAATCCAGTACAGCTGATCCCATAGTAGGCTCAACGACAAACTGCTCTGAAAGGCTATCCCTCGGGCATTCAACAAACTCACTCCCTTGAGATTCATTCCCAACCTGATTTCCCGAAATGACCTTCGTGCTAAAATGTCCCATGACTACCATAACATTGCCCTTTTGAGTTGCCTTTTCTATTTCCTGTTGTAACCTGTGATCCACCTCCCAGCCACTTGGAGGCCTCTATATAACTGCCATCAGCGTCTTTTTTACACTTACGGTTTCTTAGCTCAACCCACAAAGATTCAACATCTTCTGATCCTACGTAACACAATCCTACTGATCTGATGCTATTCTTTACCAGCAGAGCCGCACTACCCACTCTGCCTGCCTTCCTCTCCCTCTTGTATAACCTGTAACCTTGGGCATTCAGCTCCCAACTACAATCATCCTTCAGCCACGATTCAGTGATGGCCGCATCATCATACCTGGCAATGTATGATGTTGAGAGTGAACAGTCACGGGGGATATAGAGGGGGCTTTAGAGATGGTTGGAGCAAGGGGAGAGAGCTGGAGAGCGAGGTAGAGAGAAAGGGGTAGAGGGGTAAGAGAAAGGGAGTGGGAGGTCTTTTTGCAGAGGTGGGGAGGGAAAGGCGGAATTGGGGGCAGGTGTTTTGGGCGATAGAAATGGGTGAGGAAGGAGTGTGCAGGGTACCGAGGTGGTGTGGGTGAGCGATAGGGGCGGGGAGGAAGGAGAGGTGAAGGAAAATGGCGTCAAGAGGAAGGGGATGGGTAGACGAGTTTACAACAAAATGAGTGAATGTGCGCAGTGCGGGGTTGGTAAACTGACCGGGTTCGTGGAAAGGAGGGTTCAGTGTTTTGGATGTCGAGGAGAGTGGAGTGATTTGGAAGGGAAGAGGGAGAGGCTGGAAGAAGAGTCCACTGTGAAGGGGAGCGGCAGTGAGGAGTCATGGATGAGTGAGAGGCGGTGCGTCTGCTCAGAATGATTAAACTAACCAGTTATTTATCCACAGTGGCGAATATGTCAGTCATGGTTGAGATTGTGGCCCTCGTCTCGGAATCCCACAGCGAAACTTTTACCGCACATGGCCCCGGTTCTGCAACCCGACGCTGGGGTAGGGTAGGGGGTGTTGTGGGGTGAGGCAGGGGTTGGGGGTTTTGCGATTTCCACGCACTGCTCCCGATCACTGTGTCGAACTGGAAATTCGTCACATCATGCCCTCCCATCCGTGTACTTAATCAAGTTTCTCACACAGAAATTGTTAAGACTTCCGACAAAGTCAGGAATTAAAACAGGTTGGGTATGTTGCGACTAACGTGAACTGCGTATATTTCAATGCAAAGAGGTAATGAAGGAAAGGGAGATGAGCTCAAGTCGTGGATGAACACAAGGAATTACGATATGGTAGCCATTAGTAAGACTTGGCTGCAAGAAGGGTAGGATTGGCAGCTTGATATTCCGGGGTTCCCTCCTTTTAGACGCCACAGGACGAGGGCAATTAAAGGGAGAACTGTGGTGCTACTAGTACTGGGAATATTTCATGTCACTGCTTTGTCACACAGACCGTGGAACTCGTCTGGGGAGACTTCATCTGCGGGGTAAAGAGGAACAATTTTTAGAGAGACCGCACCCTGTTGCAAGAAACATAATCTGTTACAGGAGGTGATTTAACTTTCCAGGTATGGACTGCGATACCCGCACGGTAAAATAATTAGATGTGCTGGAGTAAGCTATCCCAAATATTCTGAGAAGTGTGATTGGTATAGGCTGTTTTCTGTCAAAGGTGTACTTGATACGTGGGAGACTATCGAAGGTGAAATTTTGAGTGTTCAAAGCTTGTGTGTGCATGTCGGAATAGAAGGTACTGTAAGTATAGCCGGTTCTTTTTGGGAACCTCGGTTTTCAGGAGAAATTGTGGCCATGGTGAAGAATATAGATGGAGGATCATAGCACGTGTGGGGAGCGAGGAATTTGTGAAGTATAAGAAATTGCAAGACAGCACTTAAGAAAGACACATGGAGGGCTAAGAAAAAGCACGAGTTTGTCCCAGCAGAAAAGGTGAAGTAGAATCTCAAGGGATTGTACATAAATCCCTTTAGGAGATCTAGGCCTCATATGGAGCCAGTGATCATTAATGGAGAACGTGTGGAGCAGGTTAAGACCTACAAGTATCTGGGAGTACAGTTAGACGAGAAGCTAGACTGGACTGCCAACACAGATGCCTTGTGCAGGAAGGCACAGAGTCGACTGTACTTCCTTAGAAGGTTGGCGTCATTCAATGTCTGCAGTGAGATGCTGAAGATGTTCTATAGGTCAGTTGTGGAGAGCGCCCTCTTCTTTGTGGTGGCGTGTTGGGGAGGAAGCATTAAGAAGAGGGACGCCTCACGTCTTAATAAGCTGGTAAGGAAGGCGGGCTCTGTCGTGGGCAAAGTACTGGAGAGTTTAACATCGGTGGCTGAGCGAAGGGCGCTGAGTAGGCTAGGGTCAATTATGGAAAACCCTGAACATCCTCTACATAGCACCATCCAGAGACAAAGAAGCAGTTTCAGCGACAGGTTACTATCGATGCAATGCTCCTCAGACAGGATGAAGAGGTCAATACTCCCCAATGCCATTAGGCTTTACAATTCAACTGCCAGGACTTAAGAACTTTTTTAAGCTATTATTAATGCTTTTTGAGTTAGTGATTTAGATGCATATCATATTCTTACTGAGTTAAGTATTGTATGTAATTAGTTTTTGCTACAACAAGTGTATGGGACATTGGAAAAAAGGTTGAATTTCCCCATGGGGATGAATAAAGTATCTATCTATCTATCTATCTATCTATCTAAATTGTAAGAGAAAGGGAATTACAAGGCACAAAATTGATCTTCTGGATTACCGAAGGGTAATCTGTGTGGAATCAGAAAAATGAGGAAGATCTTAAATGGAGTCTATGAGGCAAAGCAGAGTGAGTTCAAATACTCCGCGCAGATTATAGAAGAGGACGTGTTTGCAGACATGATGCAAGTTAGGATGGAAGTCCCCAGAGACTTACAAAATGTTTCCTCCGACCTTGAGGGATGCAGATAAGTTGTGTTTACCGGCAGGTAAGGTACCGATGGATTGGAAGATGGCTAAGGTTGTCCCGCTCTTCAAGAAAGGTTCAAAAGATAATAAGGAAACTTAAGGCCTCTGTACCTGACATGGTAGTGAGAAGGCAAGTTAGTGGATGTTGTCGGTCTGGACTTTAGCAAGGCATTTGACAAGGTCCCGCACAGAAGGCTGCTCAGGAAGTTTCAGTCGCTGGGAATTCAAGCATAGATTGGAAACAGATGTACTCAGGGAAACGTACGGAAGTAATGTGGCAAATGTTCTGGGGACATTTCTTTGGGGTTCTGAGTAGGATTATCTTTGCATCATCCGTGAGAGGTTCTGGAAGATTGCGGATGTTGTTCCCTTGAGCATGTAGATATTAAGAAAGCGGATGTGCTGGAGCTGTTGGAAAGCATCAAGTTAGATAAGTCTCCGGGGACCGGACGGGATGTACCACAGGCTACTGTGGGAAGCGAGGGAGGAGATTGCATCATCGGTGAGGACGGGAGAGGTTCTGGAAGATTGGAGGGTTGAGGATGTTGTTCCCTTTTTCAAGAAAGGGAGTAGGAATAACCCTTCGGTAGTAATGGGACAGTGAGTCTTAATTCAGTTAGTGGTAAGTTGATGGAGAAGATCCCGAAACGCAGGGTTTATGAACCTTTGGAGAGGCATAATATGATTAGGAATAGTCAACATGACTTTGTGAAAGGCAGGTCGTGCCTCTGAGCCTGATTGAATTGTTTGAGGATGTGACAAAGCGGTTTGATGAAGGCAGAGTCGTAGGTGTAGGGTATATGGATTGTAGCAAGGTGTCCCATGCAAGGCTGATTGAGAACGTAAGGAGGCATGGGATCAAAAGGGAGATTGCTTAGTGGATCCAGAACTGGCTTGCCTGCAGAAGGCAAAATGTGGTTGTAGACCGGTCATATTCTGCATGGGGGTCGGTGACCAGTGGTGTGCCTCAGCGATCTGCTCTGGGACCCCTACTCTTTGTGATTTTTATAAATGACCTGGATGATGAAATGGAGGGATGGGTTAGTAAATTTGCAGAGACACGAAGGTCGGCGGTGTTGTGGATAGTGTGGAGGGCTGTCAGAGATTACAATGGGACATTGATAGGATCGAAACCTGGGCTGAGAAGTGGCAGATGGAGTTCAACACAAGTAAGTGTGATGTGCCTGGCCTGCTGTGTTCAACCAGCATCGTGTGTGTATTGCTTGAATATACAGATTTTCTCGTGTAAGTGTGAGGTGGTTCAGCTTGGCAGGTCAAATACGAAGGCAGAATATAGCATTCATGGTAAGACTGTTGGCAGTGTGGAGGATCAGAGGGATCCTGGAGTCCGGGGTCCATAGGACGCTCAAAGCTGCCCAGCAAGTTGATTCTGTGGTTAAGAAGGCATACGGTGCATTGGCCTTCATTAATCTTAGCATTGAGATTAAGAGCCGAGAGGTAACGCTGCCTGGTCGCCTCACTACAGGAAGGACGTGGAAACCATAGAAAGGATGCAGAGAAGATTTACAAAGATGTTGCCTGGATTTGGGAAAATGTCTTATGAGAATAGGTTGAGTGAACTCGGCCTTTTCTCCTTCGAGTGATGGAAGATGAGAGATGACCTGATAGAGGTGTACAAGGTAATGAGAGTTATTGATCGTGTGGACAGTCAGAGGCTTTTGACCAGGGCTGAAATGCGTAGCGCGAGAGGGTACAGTTTTACGGTGCCTCGAAGTAGGTACAGAGGAGATGTCAGGGGTAATATATATTTATTTTTTTACGCAGAGATTGTTGAGTGCGTGGAATAAGCTGACGGTGGCAATGTTGGAGGCGGAAACGATAGGGACTTTAAAGAGACTCCTGGATGTAGGTTAGAAAAATAGAGGGCTATGTGTAAAGCCGATGTAGTTCTAAGGCAGTGACATGTTCCGCACAGCTTTGTGGGCCGAAGGTACGGTGCTGTATGTTTCCTCTGTTTCCATGTTTCTTACTGTATCGTTGTTTTCTGCAGGCGTTAAGCTGTTGATGGTTACATTGACATGCCACACTGGCTCAACAAAGTGAAATGAAAGTTGAATGGAGTTATTCCTCTTACTGCAATCCAGTCATATTACCTGGGGCCCTGTAGACAACGTTACCACTGTGACCGACATATTGGCCTTAATGGCAAATGAATTGTAGCTTACAAAAAGGAGGGTGCCGCGAAAGCTCGACGAGAAAGTGCAGAGGGTATATGGTTTCGTTTTCTTTTCCACCCTGTTTAATTTCATCCATATATTCAACATAATTTATATTTTTATTATTATTAAGGAATGCAATGCATTGTTTCTGCAAGCTAACATATCTCACTACATATGCTAATGACACTGTGCTTGATTTAAAATCTGATTTTAAAATGCTGTTCCGACATTGCAGGTTGTACAAGACAGGTTCACCAGCCGGAAGTCCGGTATGTTCGCTCAAGACGGTGCTCATTCAGGGTCTGAACACAACCCGAATGTCAGTCCCGAATACTAAACTAAATGCGAAAGTGGACGAATTCTCACCCACATACTGGACCTGATCACTAATTCCAATGCAGGGCCTGATCAGTATACCTGGTGTAGACCCTGAACACTCATCCTGGTCCCCAAGGCAACCCCATAGCTGGGGTTTGTCGTCCTCAGAATTTAGAAGAATTGTAGTTATGATCTTTCCCAAATAGTGCTTATGATAGGTTCTTGACCAGGTCAATGCTAAATATTAGCTGAGCGTAGGGAGTGCAAAGGAGATGTGCCGGATAACGCTTTATCACTGTGATTGCTCGGTACCTGGGCGGGTGATGGAAGCAGATGCCTTATTGTTGTCTGAGAGGTATACAGATCGTGCGCAGGTAGATGGGTCGTGAGTAATTTGGCAACATGGCCAGTACGATCTGTTCCTGCACTGTACTGCTCTGTGTACAATTCTAAATTGTTTCTGCAAGTGGGAGAGTCACGAATAAAGCGACATAATCAGCAAATAAATGGTCCATCTTTAAGAAAGCGGGTAAGTAGAAATGTCTTCTCTCAGGGGGGAGCGAATCTATGTACATCTGTATATCTATATAGATATAGATGCATATCTATACAGATGTACATCCACACCTCAGGCTCGCTTCTGTCTAGGGGGAGCAGCCTTCTGCCCCGTCAAACTGGGCAACCAGATTGTGTAAATATTCTGTGATGTCCCCACTCGGCCATATAACAGACAGTACACCATATGCGATTAAAGGATTACACTTTATAGATATTACTGGTACTAAATAGTTACCAACAATGCAGTATATATAAATAAAATATATAAAATAAAGGAGCCGAAAGGTATCAGAGTTCAATCAGTTTAGTGCACAGCGTTGGAGCTCAACCATCGAACCTTCGACCTCTCGTTGCTCTCCTCCGACCTCCTGTCTTCACACCTGGGACCACCCGCAGTGGTCAACCGAGCAGTGGCTCCAGCACCCGTCCGCCTTCATCTCCTCTTCCCGCCGACAACCTGGCCTCGGACCCCCGCTCGGGGTCCGTTCCGTCACCCAGCTTACAGCATCGCGTCCTCTCTCCCTCACCCCCTCGCGCCGACTCCCCAAAAGCCCGCCAACACTAGCTTACAGACCGAGAAGAGAGAGTAACATTAATGTCAATTGGTTAACAAATGAATACAATTCTCGTTATCAGTAAATTTTAAACCAGGCAAGCTTCCAGCATTCTTTCATAACAAAACAAAGAAGCCATTTTGATTAACATACGGAGTTAAAAAGAAAAAGAAGAAACCTCCTTTACACTCTCCCCCCACCAAATAAAAGTCATGTCCTCATGACTATTAAATAACTCGCCCACGTTTCCTGCCAACCAAACCCTAACCCAGGCACAAACAGTGACATTGCTTCCCAAACAGTAGACCTCACGCCCTGTTCCTCAGGCGCTACATAGGCCAAATTCTCTGGGAGTTTCTCAACCCTTCGAGACCTCCGTACCTCCTCCCCGAAACCATCCTGGCTCCGACACAACCGGGGATTCCTCGGCTCCGCTTGTCAACTCCTCTCTCAATCTCTCACTCATGCCCCCTTGCAACTCTGATCCCCCTGCTGTCCACGGCCAACCCTCCCCACTGCACCTGACTCAGTGGCAGAAAGGCTAAAGGTCTCTTCCTCAATCGAGGGGAAGTTAGCAAAAGGCAGCATGTACCACACATGCAGCGCATCATCCTTCGAATCCGTATTCTTCCTCAGTTCTGCGATCGGTAGCTGCTGTTTGATCTTCTCCAAACGGAAGCACGTGGCCTGCACTGCTCCCCCAGTCTCTTCAGCCTCCCGCAATCGAGACATCAGCTTCATCTCTGGCTACTCCAACTCCCGCCACAGTCTCAACAATTCTGTATTCACTGCACTTATCTCCAGCTTTTCCTTCCTGATGACTTCTTCAAGGTCAACCTTCAGGGTTTCCACTTCATTTGGACTGTCGATGGTCATCTTCAGGTTCCCTTCAAACTTCCGCTTCCCTCTTCCAAGATCTGTCCGCAATTGCTTCACCTCCTCAAACTCCCCTCTCCGGGCTCTCGGTTTGCTGTTACTCTTAATCAGATAACTTTCTTGGTCTTCCAACTGATTCCGGATCTCTTTCTCCGGTTTCTGATGAGAATTTGGTCTCTCCATCTCCACATCAAACTTGATTCCGTAGAGACAGTCACTCACGAGCTGCGACCTTCGCCAGACCTGACACGTGTCCAGAGAAAGCTTTAGCTCTTTAGTTCTCAGTCGCTCCTGCAACAGTCTCGCTTCAGATTCTCCCGAGGCAAATCCAAATGCCAGGAGAACATCCACATACGCCAAAACCAGACACCTCCACATCCCCCATGGTCTTCCACATGCCCCGCGGGAAGGTTGCAAGGGCTCCGTATATGACCTCTGGCATCTTTTCGTACCGGAAGAATCCTAGGGGACCTATAAAGGCCGTCTTCTCCTTGTCGGCCTCACTCATCGGCATCTGGCAAAATCCACTCCTCAGATCCAGCACCTTAAACCACTTCGCACCACTCAGACAGGCCATCGCCTCTTCGGCCCTCAGGGCCGTATTCTGGTCACTGACAGTGCGCCTCTTCAGCGCAAAATAATCCACACACACGCTGCCTACGTCTCCCACGGCTTCAGGGCCCAGTCGCCGCGACCTCTCTCTCTCTCACCGAGGTGTCTTCAGCGGTCAACTCCCCTCCCTCGTGGTATTTCGGAGCGTCCACTAAGAGGGTCTCACCCTCAGATACTTGCCCCAGGCTGTACCACCACCGGCTCTCGTTTGAATTCGGTACCGGCCCGTGGCTATTACACAAGTCCTCCCAAGCAGCTCGAAACTCTGGGTTTAATAAATAATAATAGACAGCACACCATATGCGATTAAATGATAACACTTTATAGATATTACTAGAATTATGTGATTAATAATGATACAATATATATAAAGGAAAAGAAAATAAAGAAAAGGCGCCAAACTTATCAAAGTCCAAACCACTTCGTGCACAACCGTTGGAGCTCAATTAACAAAGTCTTCTGGCCACTATTTGATCCCCTCCGAACTCCTCGACTCGCAGCTCAGGACCACTCGAAGTGATCAACCAAGCACATCTATCTTCGTCTTCTCTCCTCGCCGAACATCCTGGCCTCGGAGCCCCACTCGGGGTCCGTTCCTCACCCAGTTTACAGCATCGCGTCCTCTCTCTCTCACCCCCTCGTACCGACTCCCCAAAAGCCCGCCAACAGTAGATTACAGAACCAGAAGAGAGAATAACATTAATTCCAATAGGTTAACAAATGAATACAATTCCCGTTATCAGTAAATTTAACCCAAACAAGCTTCGAGCACTCCCTTGCAACAAAGAAGCATTCCTACTTTTAACAAAACAAAAAAGCCATTTGATGAACATACGCAGTAACAAAAAAGAAAAATAAACCCTCACAAAGAAGAAGCCCCCTTATACTAATAAGAAACCCCCTCTACACAACGTTCTCATGGATGCTGCCCGACCTGCTGAGTTCCTCCAGTGTGTTGTACGTGTTGCCTTTCCCAGCGTTTGAATGCCACCGATCCTTGAATGTGGAGTTGGAGATGCGGGAGAAGACAGCGCCCCACTGGCGTTTAATATTGTGGATCTGTGAAAGATAAATCAATTCTGTATCAAATCCCATGTCGCAGGTACTTACTGTCACTGCCAAACTCACAATGTACACCAGAAAGGCCACTCGGTCTATCTGCTCTCTGCCCAGGTTTCTGTTCCATATCCGTATTTTAAAAATTATCTCTCATTCTCCCTGTTGCAACTTGTCACCACTCCGTGGGAGAAGAGATTTCCCTTGAATTTCTTAGAATCAGAGAAATCTGCAGCAAATTACAGGCCCTTCGGCCCACAGCAACCAACTCTAGAAAATGCCTAGAATTACCCTACGACAGAACCCTCTATTTTCCTAAGCTCCATGTACCTCTCTAAGATTCTCTTAAAAGACTCAATTGTACCTGTCTATACCACCGTCGCTGGCAGTGCAGTCCACACACCCACCACCATCTGTATAAAAAAATATATCTCTGACACCTCCATTGAACTACTTCCAAGCACCTTAACTATGCCCCCCCCTTTTGCTGAGTTCTTCCAGCGTTGTGTACGTAACTATGCCCCCCACGTGTTAGCCATCTCAGCCCTGGGAGGGGGAAAAGCCTCTGACTTTTCACACGATCAATGCCTCTCATCATCTTATACACCTGCATGAATTTCCTGCATGATTTTCCCCAGGCTAATTAACACGATGATCTCGCTGAGTATTTGACCTTCCCCAGGGCTCTGGACTAAGGTGGTTAAACTCCTATTTCCCTGCTCTTTTCAAATTTTGTGTCATTTTCACCAATTTCAAAGGACTGTGCCTCAGACAGCTGGGTTGCTGCAATGCACCTCTGACAGCAGACTATCGAGTGAATCTTCAGTGGAGCAGAGTCAGAAACCAAAGAGTTACCAGCACCAATCAGGGCTTTGGGGCTCTGGAAAGAGATGGGGTCTGGAGGTTACGAGCATTAGGAGGAAGAGGAACCAGATCAGCAGGATGTGGCTATGAATGAAAGATGAGAAACATTTGGAAACTGGTTAATTGAAAAACAAAATGGTTAATTTCTACAAAACATTGCAGGTAATCAGCAGGTCAGGCAGCAAATGTGGAGAGGAATAAATGGGCAGCATTAAATCCGAGCCCCTTCAGCATGTCTAGACTGTGTACTCCTCTGCTTAGTTGCTGCCTGAACTGCAGAGCTCCTTCAGTATTGTGTGTGTGTGCGTCTTTGTATTTCCAGCAACTGCAGAATCTCTTTTGTTTCACATCTGCATTTGTAAGGGGAGTGAACTTTGGCATTAGATACACGAAATGCCTGTTGATATTGAGTGTATCGTTTATGGGAGCCGCTTTTTGCGTTAAGAAAGCTGCTGAGTTTTCTACACACAAAAAAAAACTGAGATATGGACATGAAACCGAAGCTTGCAGAACTTTTTAATGGCACCGTGAGTACCCATAAAGCCGCGCGATTAAAATTTCGCTGTTTTTTGAAGCACCGATCAAATGCGCAGGCACAGGGTTGCTGCCGGCTCCGATAACTACGCATGCGCGCAGTATACAAAATGTCGGGAGGAGCGGAAAGGTAAGGGCTTTTTCGACTCTAATTGAGTGACAATTGCTGTGAGAACCGGAGACTGTAGCCCGCAAACTCGGCACAGGCAGGTCTTTTTCCTCTCTCTCAGCCCCACGATCCGTACGCGGGCCCCGGGGAGCTTCCGGCTAATCAGGGAATGGGAGCAGATAGATCTCACAAACAGAGCTGAGCTCGAGCAATCTGAATGCAAGGATTAGGAACTCGGAAAAAAGAGAACAAAATCTTTCTATCAGCTGTTGAGAAAATCACCTTTGTTCTGCCTCCAACCGCAGCAAGAGAAAACCGCAGCTGCTGGAAATCCGGAGGAATTTCACACAAAATGCCGGAGGAACTCAGCATTAGTACTCTTTCCCGTAGATGCTGCCCGGCCTGCTGAGTTCCTCCAGCATTTTGTGTGTGTTGCTTGTTCTGGAGTTTTCTACACGTGAGGATATGTTTTGACCTATTCTGTCTGGGTACATAATGATATCAAACAACTTTGCCCTGGGCAACAAGTAGCTTTCAGATCACAAATGTGCCAGACTCCAATGAGACAGACTACTGCCCTTCCCTTCATATTCATTGGCATCACCAAGTTCATCACCGTCAGTCACCTGAGGGAGGGTTCAGGGGAAATATTTATGCCCAATACAGAAACTGGTGTTACCTGTGTGTATCGTGGTGATGCAAAAATTGCTGGAGAATTTGCAAGTGGGAAGAAGGGGAGTGATATTTGGAAGTCCGACTTTTTAAAGCATCATTTAGCAAGAAAATTGCATACAGTGACATGCAAAAATTTGGGCACCTTTCTGTTCCTGTGAATAGCTAAGCGAGTAAAACAATGACCTGATTTCCAAAAGGCATAAAGTTAAAGATGACACACTCTTTAATATTTTCTTTTGTATCCATCATTTACAGTTTCAAAATAATAAAAAAGGAAAAGGGCCTGAAGTGAAAGTTTGGGCACCCTGCATGGTCAGTACTTAGTAGCAACCCCTTTGGCAAGTATCACAGCTTCTAAATGCTTTCTGTAGCCAGCTAAGAGTCTTTCAATTCTTGTTTGGGGATTTTTGCCCATTCTTCCTTGCAAAAGGCTTCTAGTTCTGTGAGATTCTTGGGCCGTCTTGCATGCACTGCTCTTTTGAGGTCTATCCACAGATTTTTGATGATGTTTCGGTCGGGGGACTGTGAGGTCCATGGCAAAATGTTCAGCTTGTGCTTCCTGAGGTAGTCCATTGTGGATTTTGAAGTGCATTTAGGATCATTATCCTGTTGCAGAAGCCATCCTCTTTTAATTTTCAGCTTTTTTACAGACGGTGTGATGTTTGCTTCCAGAACTTGCAGGTATTGAATGGAATTCAGTATTCCCTCTACCAGTGAAATGTTCCCTGTGCCAATTGGCTGCAACACAAGCCCGAAGCATGATCAATCCACTCCCATGCTTAACAGGTGGAGAGGTGTTCTTTTCATGAAATTCTGCACCCTTTTTTCTCCAAACATACCTTTGCTCATTGCAGCCAAACAGTTCTTTTTTAACTTCATCAGTCCAGAGGACTTGTTTCCAAAATGCATAAGGCTTGTTTAGATGTTCCTTTGCAAACACCTGATGCTGAATTTTGTGGCGAGGGCACAGGAAAGGTTTTCTTCTGATGTTTCTTCCATGAAAGTCATATTTGTGTAGGTGTCCCTGCGCAGTAGAACAGTGCACCACCACTTCAGAGTTGGCTAAATATTCCTGAAGGTCTTTTGCAGTCAAACGGGGGTTTTGATTTGCCTTTCTGGTAATCCTACGAGCAGTTCTGTCGGAAGGATTTCTTGGTCTTCCAGACCTCAACTTGACCTCCACCATTCCTGTTAACTGCTATTTCTTAATTACGTTACGAACTAAGGAAATGGCTACCTGAAAATGCTTTGCTGTCTTCTTATAGTCTTCTGCTGCTTCGTGGGCATCATGTATTTTAATTTTCAGAGTGCTAGGCAGGTACTTAGAGGAGCCCATGGCTCTGATTGTTGGGACGAGGTTTGTGGCATCAGGGTATTTATAGAGCTTTGAAATTTGCAACACCTGGCTTTTCCTAATGAAGACTGTGAACAAGCCATTGCTCTAACAAGCTACTTAAGGTCTGAGACCTTGGTAAAAGTTATCTGAGAGCTCAAATCTCTTGGGGTTCCCAAACTTTTGCATGGTGCTCCTTTCCTTTTTTTTTTCCACTCTGAAATTGTAAAAAAAAATACTCTAATCTTGCTTAAAATGTTGAAAAGAATGTTTCATCTTTAACTTCATGACTTTTGGAGATCAGTTCATCTTCTCAGGACTTTATTCCTTGGAATATCAAAGATTGAGGGGAGATTTGATTGTGAAAGAGGGGCATAGATTGTGTAAATTCATTTTTCAATCTTTTTTATTGATTTCCAAATAAAGAATATACAAATCGGAAGAGGAGTTTAACAAGTAGATAATTTAAAAGACATATAGACAGCAATAGTAAAAACAAAAAGTATATAATATCAAAATCAAATAAGTAAAATATTATGCTGTTATTTATACAATGGTCAAAAAAAGAACTACAATTCCTCATAATAATCATAAAAAAAGATTGGAGATTTTATTGATAAGGGAAAAAATACACTAACTAAACTGAAATAAAAAACAAAAAAAAAGAAAGAGAAAAAAAGGAAAGACAAAGAAAGATTGGGCAGTCTAATTGAGGATAGAATTAAAGAAAGCAGAGAGAGAGAGAGAGAGAGAGAGAGAGAGAGAGAGAGAGAGAGAGAGAGAAACACATCCTTCCAGTCATCTCCAAACCTTCATGGATAAGGATTTTCCCCAAAGAGAATTTAAAAAATAAATAAATAAAAATAAATTAAATCATGTGAAAATATTGAATAAAAGGTCGCCAGACTTGTTCAAAATTAAAGGATGTATCAAATATCCTACTTCTAATTTTCTCCAAGCTTGGACATGACATAATGGAGGAGAGCCAATAAAAAACAGTAGGTGGGTTAGATTATTTCCAGTGTAGCAAAATAGCTGTCCTCGCCAGTAAAGTTGAAAAAGCTATCACATGTTGGGTGGAAGCAGACACTTTGCTTGCTTCCTCTGGAATAATCCCAAAAATTGCTGTAAGTGGATTAGATTGAACATCTATATCTATAACTTTAGATAATATTCCAAACACATCCCTCCAAAAATTATTTAAACTTACACATGACCAAAACATATGAGTTAAAGTAGCCATTTCTGTGTTACATCTGTCACAAATAGGGCGTATATTCAGAAATATATGCGCCAATTTATCTTTGGACATATGGGCCCTATGTACTATCTTAAACTGAATTCAGATATGTTGTGTGCAGATAGCTGAACTATTGACTAAATAATAAATTTTACTCCATTGATTATTTGAAAGTGAATGTTAAAGTTCTACTTCCCAGGTACGTTGAACCCTATCATTAGGTGACATGCGAGCATTCAATAACTGTTTATAAATGATAGCTATTAATCATTTTTGAAAAGGTTTAAACTGAAAAATAACATAAGCCAAATTTGAAGAGCAGGCCAAGGGGTAATTCGGTAAAAAATCGCGTAAGAAATTCCTAACCTGTAAATACCTGAAAAAATGTGTATTAGAGATATCCATATTTATCCATTAACTGTGAGAAAGACATTAAACAGTCTTGTAAAAACAAATCTAAAAAAGTTTTAATTCCCTTAATTTTCCATGTTAAAAAAGCCTTACCTAAAGTTGATGGTATAAAAAAGAAATTAGAATAAATATTACTAGGAAGTAAAGAATCATTTAATTAAAAAAATCTACGAAATTGAAACCAAATTTTTAAAGTATGTTTAAGAATAGGGTTAAGAGCTTGTCTACCTATTCTGGAGAACAAAAACGGAAGAGGAGCTCCTAATAAAGAAGCTAACGAAAACCCCATTACTGAATTTTCCTCCAACTGTAACCATGAAGGGTGATCTTGGTCGTCTGTATCATAAATCCAAAAAGTAATATAACTAATATTAATTGCCCAATAATAAAATCTAAAGTTTGGTAAAGCCAGTCCTCCATCTTTTTTGATTTTTGTAATGAAAGTTTATTTACTCTAGAGCTTTTATTATTCCAAACCTAAGATAAAATCAAAGAATCTATTTTATCAAAAAATGTTTTTGGAACAAAAGAGGCAACTGCTTGAAATATATATAAAAATTTCATTAGAATAACCATTTTTATAGCATTTATTCGACCTGTTAATGACATCAACATAGGTGACCATTTAGAAAGCGCCTGTTGAGTATTTTCGACTAAAGTGAAGGTGTAAATTCAAGCTGGCTTTTACCACTGATTGATGTGGGACTACAACCAGTGGCCATGGGTTAAGCGTGAAAGGTGAAATGTTAAGGGGAACATGAGGGGAAACTTCTTCACACAGACGGTCATCCGGGTGTGGAATGAACAGCCATCATGAGTGGTGCATGTGAGCTCAATTTCAATATTTAAGAGGTTCGTATAGGTACCTGGATGGTAGGGATATGGGAGTGGGCAATTTCAATAGTTCAGCACAAGCTAGATGGCCCAAAGGGCCTGTTTCTGTGTTGTACTTTTCTACAAGAACCTGAAATATTACAAAAATTCACTCTAAGATCTTTTAACAGCTGTGTGGACCAACCATTCATTTTAGCAGGAATTTTTTATATGGCTTTAAAATTGTGGCACTTTAAGTTAATAATACATAAAAGAAGATCCCAGCTGCATGTCAAGAAAGATTGTTTGCATGAGACTGTTTCAGTTACTGTGGGGCCAGGCACCCATGCAGCTCAGCAGGAGCAGGGAATAATACCAATGGAGAGAGTCAAACTGAGCCAAGGCACAGATTGGAGATGACAGAAATGCCCCATTCTTATAGAGACAGGAAGAGCATCAGGGAATTGATGGTCATTCCAGATACCAGCACTCTGCCCAGTCAGAAGATGATTTCTCTGTCCAAGTTCGGTTGTATATCACTGTAACAGTGTGATACCAGATCAAACCTTGGCAACTCAAGTAATCTCATCTGTAATGTTGTCCTACACCCATTGATGGATTTTATAAATCTTTTTACAGGTTAAAAATGAGAAGGAATTTGTCTCCAGGAATCTCAAACATGGCATGCCAGTTTTGTTGTCTCTGTCTAGATGTTTAAGAAATGGGGCAAGGGATTCAATCGACCGTTCTTCATTTGACCAACCGTCATTTTACACAGGAGAAAGGCTGTTCACCTGCTCAGACAGTGGGAGTGGATTCACTCAGTTATCACAATTGAAGGTACATCAACAAGTTCACATTGGCCAAGGCCATTCATCTGTTCTGTGTGTGA
Organism: Hemitrygon akajei; assembly: GCF_048418815.1. NCBI lineage: Eukaryota > Metazoa > Chordata > Chondrichthyes > Myliobatiformes > Dasyatidae > Hemitrygon > Hemitrygon akajei. Next base: position 594,871 of record NW_027331939.1, on the reverse strand, counting down.
GAAAGGATTCAGTTGGTCTTCCCTCCTGTGGACACACCAGTCAGTTCACACCACACCGGGCAGAGGTTGGCCATCTGCTGAACTTCTGGGAAAGGATTCACTCAGTCATCTGACCTAATGGCTCACCAGCGAGTTCACACCAGGGAGCGGCTGTACACCTGCTCAGTCTGTGAGAAGAGATTCACTCACTCTTCCACGCTATGGAAACATCAGCGAGTTCACACTGGGGAGAAGCCGTACACCTGTTCAGTCTGTGGGAAGGGATTCACTGAGTCATCCACCCTACTGGTACATCAGCGAGTTCACACTGGGGAGAGGCCATTCACCTGCTCAGTCTGTAAGAAGAGATTCACTCGGTTATCCCACCTCCAGAGTCATCAGCGAGTTCACACTGGGGAGAGGCCGTTCACCTGCTCAGAATGTGGGAAGGGATTCACTGAGTTATCCAACCTACAGAGTCATCAGCGAGTTCACACTGGGGAGAAGCCGTTCACCTGCTCAGAATGTGGGAAGAGATTCACTGAGTTATCCAACCTACAAAGTCATCAGCGAGTTCACACTGGGGAGAAACCGTTCACCTGCTCAGAATGTGGGAAGAGATTCACTCAGTCATCCACCCTACAGAGACACCAGCGAGTTCACACTGGGGAGAAGCCGTTCACCTGTTCAGTCTGTGGGAAGAGATTCACTGATTCATCCACCCTACAGAGACACCAGCAAATTCACACTGGGGAGAAGCCGTTCACCTGCTCAGTCTGTGGGAAGGGATTCACTCAGTCATCCACCCTACAGAGTCACCAGCGAGTTCACACTGGGGAGAGGCCGTTCATCTGCTCAGTCTGTAGGAAGAGATTCACTCATTTATCCAGCCTACAGAGACATCTGCAAATTCACACTGGGGAGAAGCCGTTCACCTGCACAGTCTGTGGGAAGGGATTCACTCAGTCATCCACCCTACAGAGTCACCAGCGAGTTCACACTGGGGAGAAACCGTTCACCTGCTCAGACTGTGGGAAGGGATTCATTTATTTATCCAGCCTACAGAGACATCGGCGCGTTCACACCGAGGAGAAGCCGTTCACCTGCTCAGAATGTGGGATAGCATTCACTCAGTCATCCCAACTGCTGGCACACCAGTCAGTTCACAATGGGGAGTGGCCATTGTTATGAATCGCTAGGTTTCGTTTGCTGTAGGCTGTCATTCTGAGAGAGAGATATTAAGGTGATTCAGTCTGATTTGCAGCTTGTTTAGTTTTAAGCGAGGACACAGACACTCAAGAGTCAGACGGAGATGAAAGAGGTAAAATGGAAGGATGAAAACCAGGGAACTAATGGCCAAGGATCACTGTTTGGAACTTTCCTATGCCCACAAGGGTGGATTAATCATCGATTCACCGTACATCGAATGTGTAGTTGTCACCTCGTTTGATCCATAGGAGTGGATCTGATTTGGGGTATCCTGTGAAGACTGCTGATGTGTTAACCCTTGCCTGGGTGTGGTGTGGTAATTCACTTGAAGATGATACTCCTTGTGACAAGTCACTTTGTGTGATAATTAGTATGTGAGATTTTGGAATGATGACAGATAAAATCTACAGCGACTGTTCTCTCATTTTGCCACCATGGAACCTGAGGAATTTGACATAATTGCCTTCTCTCAACATTTACCCTGGATTACAAATATCTCTCTCATCACCTATTCTGTGGATAAACTGAACTTGCCTACTTTACCATCTCAAGACTCTAAGCCTTGATTCCCCCGAGCTCAATAGTTTGGGCAACACACACAAAATGCTGGTGGAACACAGCAGGCCAGGCAGCATCTATAAGGAGAAGCACTGTCGACATTTCAGGCCGAGTCCCTTCATCAGGACTAACTGAAAGGAAAGATAGTAAGAGATTTGAAAGTAGGAGGGGGAGGGGGAAATGTGAAAGATAGAAGACCGGAGGGGGTGGGGTGAAGCTGAGATCCGGAAAGGTGATTGGCAAAAGGGATACAAAACTGGAGAAGGGAGGCCTAGGGAGAAAGAAAGGGGGAGGGGGGCACCAGAGGGAGATGGAGAACAGGCAGAGTGATGGGCCGAGAAAGAGGGAACAAAATATCTAAATATATCACGGATGGAGTGAGAAGGTGAGGAGTGGTGTTAACGGAAGTTAGAAAAGTCAATGTTCACGCCATCAGGTTGGAGGCTACCGGTAGATAAGGTGTTGTTCCTCCAACCTGAGTGTGGCTTCATCTTGACAGTAGAGGAGGCCATGGCCTATTCTGCTTTGATAGTTGATGAAGCAGCTGATTATGACATAGTGAAACAGGCTGTGCTCAAAGCTTACGAGTTGGTCCCAGAATCACACAGGAAAAAATTTGGAAATTTGTGAATCAGACTTATCTGGCATTTGCTTCTCAGAAGTCTGTGTGTTTTGACCACTGGTGCATGTATAAAAATATAAATGATGATTTTACAGATAGAAAGAGTTGGTTTTAATTGAAGAATTCGAAAGGTGCGTCCCTGATGACATAAAGACATATTTAAATGAAAAGGATGCTGCCACTTTGCAGGAGTCTGCTAGATTAGCAGATGAGTTTGCTTTAACTCCTAAGGTTAAGTTTATCCCGAATGAGAGCTTCCAAAAGAGTAGCAGGGATAACCAGGGCAAACCAGAAATTAAAGTTTGGACTAGTGATAAGAGTAAGGATGAAGGGAAGCAGTTGAAGGAGAAATATTCTGGTCTTACTTGTTACTGTTGTAGGAAAGCTGGTTATGTGATGGCTAATTGTTCTGTCCTGAAGAAGAAAAAGGAAAAGGAGGCAGTCCCAAATGCCTGTGTTCAGTATGTTGAAGCACCTATAAACCCACAGGGTTCTGAACATTCTGTTGAGGCTCAGTTAAGGTCTGAGTTAAGAAAGGATTCGAACATTTTATGTCAGATGGGATTTTATTAGTAAATGAATGGTCAACCCCGGTACCAGTGAAAATTCTTTGAGTTACTGGGGCTCCTCAGTTACTCGTTCTAGGAGGCTGTGGTGGCCAGTGCTATAATATTTGCTGTTGTGTGCTGGGGCAGCAGGCTAGGGTAGCAGACACCAGCAGAATCAACAAACTCATAAGGCCAGTGATGTTGTGGGGGTGGAACTGGACTCTCTGACGGTGGTGTCTGAAAAGAGGATGCTGTCCAAGTTGCATGCCATCTTGGACAATGACTCCCATCCACTCCATAATGTCCTGGTTAGACACAGGAGTACATTCAGCCAGAGACTCATTCCACCGAGATGTAACACTGAGCGTCCTAGGAAGTCATTCCTACCTCTGGCCATCAAACTTTACAACTCCTCCCTCGGAGTGTCAGTCACCCAGAGCCAATAGGCTGGTCCTGGACTTATTTCCACTTGCATGATTAACTTATTATTATTTAATTATTTATGGTTTTATATTGCTATATTTCTTCACTATTCTTGGTTGGTGCGGCTGTAACCAAACCCAATTTCCCTCGGGATCAATAAAGTATGTCTGTCTGTCTGTACGTTAGACAGCGTTCTAAAGTTTGGTGATGAGACTGACACTGCTGAGGTAAATCTTATTAAAGGCATTGGGGGCGGCATGGTTTCCGTGCCATTGCACAAGGTAACTTTACTGTCAGGATTGGTTTCGGGACCTGTTAAGATCAGATTATGCTCCAGTTTACCGGTGGGAGATATTACTTTGCTGTTAGGGAATGACCTGGCAGATGGTAAAGTTGTTCCTGCAGTGCAGTTGACAACTAACCCAACCACTGACGACCCACAGATGGATTTTAACATTTATCCTTCCTGCACAGTAACTTGAAGTATGGCTAAACAGTCTGCTGACGCAGACGGTTCTGTGCAGCATGATTCTGATACCCATGATAGCCAAAATCGGGATGCAGGTTATGAAGACCAGTCAGGGACTTTTCTGCCTTCATTGTTTCAACAGGATTCAGGTAGTAAGTCTGATGAGAAAGATTTATCCCTGTCTAGGAAGGAGTTTATAGCAGAACAGAACGAAGACCCTGATATTGAAGCTTTAAAAGAAACAGCTCTCTCAGATGATGAGATTAAGAAAGTGCCAGTAGGGTATTATCTCAAGGATGGAGTGCTAATGAGGAAGTGGAGGCCACCTGCTGTACCTTCGAGTGAGGAATGGGCAATTGTTCACCAAGTTGTAGTTCCTAAAGTTTATAGGACTGAAATTTTAACTTTGGCCCACAGTATACCCTTACGTCGACATTTTGGAGTGAATAAAACTAAACAGGATTATCAAAAAATGTTACTGGCCTAATTTGAGGACAGATGTTGTGACCTTTCGCAGAACCTGTCACACTTGTCAAGTTGTGGGTAAACCTAATCAGGTCACCCCAGTGGCCCCACTGTAGTCTAAACCAGCATTCGGTGAATCCTCTTCAAAATTTATAGTGGATTGTGCTGGCCCTTTGCCAAAGACTAAAGCTGGCCATCAGTATCTGCTAACTATTATGTGTACTGCATCCAGATTCCCAGAGGCAATACCTCTCAGAAATAATAAAGGTAAAACTGGCGAAGGCTATTACCAAGTTTTTTTTACTTTATTTGGTTTGCCGAATGAAATCCAGTCTGATCAAGGAAGTAATTTTACATCTGGGTTATTCCAGCAGGTAGTTTATGAACTGGGAACTAAACAAATTACAACATTTGCATACCATCCAGAATCACAAGGGGCTTTGGAAAGATTTCATTCTGCCCTCAAAACAATGATTAAGACATATTGTGTTGAAAATGGAAAAGACTGGAATGAAGGAATACATTTGCTTTTGTTCACAGTAAGAGAGTCGGTACAGGAATCACTGGGATTTACTCCATTTGAACTTGTATTTGGTTGTAGAGTGAGGGGACCTTTGTCCTTGTTAAAGGAACAATGGATTGATGGGGATGTACCTGTTAACTTGTTAGACTATGTTTAGATCTGGATCTGTTGTTGTTTGTCATCTATATCTGTAATCTGGATGATAGTGTGGTTAACTGTATCAGCAAATTTGTGGATGAAAACAAGACTGGGGGTTTAGCGGACTGCAAGAGGACTATCATGGCTTGCAGTGTGATCTGGACCAGGTGGGAAAATGGTTTTAGAAATGGAAAATGGAATTTAATGCAGACCAGTGTGAGTTGTTGCACTTTGGTATGACCTACCAAGGGAGGTCTTTCACAGTGATTGGTCGGGCACGGAGGAGTGTTGTGGAAGAAAGGGACCTGGGAATACAAGTCCTTAATTCACTGAAAGTGGTAGATAGGGATGGAAAGAATGATTTCAGCTCATTGCCTTTAATGAACCAAAGTACTGATAACAATAGATGGATGTTATGTTGGCTTCTAGAAGACATTGGTGAGGCCTAATTTGAAGTATTGTGTGCAGTTTTGGTCACCTACCTACTGGAAAGATGTAAAAGAAGATCAGAGATTTCAGAGAAAATTCACAAGGATGTTGCCATGTCTGGAGGACTTTGGTTATAAGGAAAGATTGAACAAATCAGGACTTTATTCCTTGGAATGCAGAAGATTGAGGGGAGATTTGATTGTGATATGGAGGCACAGATAGTGTTAATGCAAACTGGCTTTTTCCACGAAGATTGGGTGGGATGACAACCAGAGGCCATGGGTTAAGGGTGAAAGGTGAAATGTTAAGGGGAACATGAGGGGAAACTTCTTCACACAGACGGTTATCCTGCTGTGGAATGAGCAGCCAGCACAAGTGGTGCATGCAAGCTCGATTTCAACATTTAAGAGGTTTGTGTTGGTACCTGGATGGTAGAGGTGTGGGAGTGGGCTGTTTAAATAGTTCAGCACAAACTAGATGGCCCAAAGGGCCTGTTTCTGTGTTGAAATTTTCTATGATTGTGACAAGAACTGAAATAATACAAACATTCACTCTAACCCCTTTTGACAGCTGTGTGAACCAACCAGTCATTTCAGCAGGAATTTTTCATATGGCGTTAAAACTGTGGCACTTAAATTAAATACGGAAGAACAGAAGGGATTAGGTATGCCTTTTACAGTGAAGGAGGTTGAAGAAGCTCTGGGATCACTTCAAAGTAATAAATCTCCAGGAGAAGATGGTTTTCCACCTGAATTTTATAAAAAGTTTAAAGATTTATTAATTTCTCCCTTTATGGAGTTAATACATCAAGCAGAAAGAACGCATAGACTTCCAGAATCTTTTTCAACAGCTATTTTAATAGTATTGCCAAAAAAAGATAGAGACCTTTTAAAGCCAGCATCATATAGACCTATTTCTTTATTAAATACTGATTATAAAATTTGAAAACAAAAAAAGTTTAAAAAAAAATTTAATCTAATAGATTATCTAAATGCTTATCAAAATTAGTGCATATGGATCAAACAGGATTTATCAAAAATAGACAATTGGCAGATAATGTAACCCGGTTAATTGGTATAATCCATTTAGCGCAAAAGAGGGGGGAAACGAGTGTGGCAGTTGCTTTAGATGCAGAAAAAGCATTTGAAAGATTGGAATGGGATTTTTTATTTAAGGTATTGGAAAAATATGGATTAGGAACATCATTTATAAAATGGATTAAAACCTTAAATACTAATCCCAAAGCTAAAGTAGTGACAAATGGTCAAATTTCGACACCATTTCAGTTAACAAGATCAACTAGGCAAGGTTGTCCATTATCACCTGCTTTGTTTGTGTTGGCAATAGAGCCATTAGCTGAATTAATTAGAATGGACCCAGATATTAAGGGTTTCAGAGTTAATCAGGAAGAATACAAGATTAATTTATTTGCTGATGATGTTCTACTTTATTTAACAGATCCATTACATTCATTATGTAAATTATCTTATAGATTAGAAGAATGTGGGAAAATATCAGGTTATAAAGTAAATTGGGATGAAAGTGAAATTTTACCTCTTACAAATGGAGATTATAGTAAATGTCGATTAATAACTCAATTTAGATGGCCGGCAAATGGTATAAAATATTTAGGTATAAGAGTTGATAATGATATAAAAAACTTATACAAATTAAATTATTCACCACTTTTGAAAAAAATTCAGGAAGATCTTGATAAATGGATGGCATTACCAATAACATTAGTAGGTAGAGTAATTCTATAAAAATGAATATATTCCCGAGACTACAATATTTATTTCAATCATTACCAATACAATTACCCCAGAAGTTTTTTCAAGAGTTAAACAAATATGTGAGGAGGTTTCTCTGGAAAGGTAAGATGTCAAGAATATTGTTGGAAAAATTGACATGGAAATTTGATCTAGGAGGGTTACAACTTCCAAATTTTAAGAATTATTATAAAGCAAATCAACTTAGATTTATTGCATCTTTTTTTGAGAAAGATAAACCGGCATGGATTAGAATAGAACTAGATAAAATAGGAGAAAACGTACCAGAAGATTTTATATATAAATGGGAATCTAAATGGATACGGGAAAAGAAAGAATCTTCTATATTAAAACATTTGATTAATTTATGGAATAAGATAAATGTTGATGATGAGACGAAAAAATCTTTATAAGCAAAGAGATCTTTAATTCAAAATAGACTTATTCCTTTTACAATGGACAATTAACTTTTATATAATTGGTTTCAAAAAGGGATTCGATACATAGGAGATTGTTTTGAAGGAGGTATATTAATGTCATTCGATCAATTAAAGAATAAATATAAAGTATCAAGTAACACTTTATTTTGTTACTTTCAACTAAGGGCTTATATAAGAGAAAATCTAGGTTAAACAATGTTATTGCCGAAATCTAATGAAACAGAAATTTTAATTCAAAAAGGAAATATTAAAAAATTTATATCTTGTATGTATAATTTGATTCAAAAACAGGCAATTAAACAAGGAGTCCATAAGTCAAGACAAAAATGGGAAAGTGATTTGAATATTAAAATTGAAGAAACAAATTGGTCAAGAATATGTCTTGATAGTATGACAAATACAATAAATGTTCGGTTAAGATTAGTGCAATATAACTTTCTACATCAATTATATATTACACCACAAAAAAATAAATAAATTAAATCCAAGTTTATCTGATCAGTGTTTCAGATGTAACCAAGAAACTGGTACATTTTTACATTCTACATTGTCTTGTTCTAAAATTCAACCTTTTTGGACAAATTTAAGAATTTTACTGGAACAAATTACGGGAATACAACTTCCTCATAATCCAATATTACTTTTATGAGGTGATATTGAAGGGATAAAACCGAAACTCAAACTAAATAAATATCAGAAAGAATTCATAAAAATTGCACTGGCAGTAGCCAAAGAGGCTATTGCAGTTACTTGGAAATCGGATACATATTTAAGTATAGATTGTTGGAAGAAAGAAATCTATGGCTGTATTCCATTAGAGAAAATTACTTATAATTTAAGAGATAAATATGAAACATTTTTGAAAATTTGGTGCCCTTATTTACAAAAGACAGGACTAAATATAGAGGTTCTCTGAAGATGAAACAATTGGTTACTTGGGGAAAGAAATAAATATACATACTAAAGTTATTAAGAACTCCATGGAGCATGTGGAGATCTTCCAACAACCAGGCACTTTCTTTTTCTTTCTTTCTAACTTTCTCTTCTTTTGATATAGGGAAGTTAGAGGGGAGGGGGGAAGGGATATATACATTTTTTTCCACACTTGTAATTACTTAAAAACACAATTAAATATTTTTAAAAAAAAAACTGTGGCACTTTAAGTTAATAATACATAAAAAGAAGATCCCAGCTGCACGTCAAGAAAAACTATTTATGTGAGAGTGTTTCAGTTACTGTGGGGCGAGGAACCCATGCAGCTCAGTGGGAACAGGGAATAATACCAATGGAGAGAGTGAAACTGAGCCAGGAGACGGCAGAAATGCCCCATTCTTGTAGAGACAGGAAGAGCATCAGGGATTTGATGGTCATTCCAGATACCAGCACTCTGCCCAGTCAGGAGATGATTTCTCTGTCCAACTTTCGTTGAAACTCACTGTAACAGTGTGATACCAGATCACACCTTGACAACTCAAGTGATCTCATCTGAATTGTTGAACTACACCCATTGATGGATTTTGTAAATCTTTTTACAGGTTAAAAATGAGAAGGAATTTGTCTCCAGGAAGCTCAAACATGGCACGCCAGTTTTGTTGTCTCTGTCAAGATATTTAAGAAGTGGAGCAAGGGATCCAATTGACCATCCTTCCTGCTGAGACTGTGGGGAAGGATTCACTCGGTCATTTGACCAACTGGCACGCCTGTAATTTACACAGAAGAAAGGCCTTTCACCTGCTCAGACAGTGGGAATGGATTCACTCGGTTATCACAATTGAAGGTACATCAGCAAATTCACACTGGGCAAGGCCATTCACCTGTTCTGTGTGTGGGAAGGGGTTCAGTCGGTCTTCCCACCTGTGGACACACCAATCAGTTCACACCACACTGGGCAGAGGCTGGTCATCTGCTGAATTTCTGGGAAAGGATTCACTCAGTCATCTGACCTAATGGCTCACCAGCGGGTTCACATTGGGGAGAAGCCATTCACCTGCTCAGTCTGTGGGAAGGGATTCACTCATTTATCCCAACTACAGAGTCACCAGCGAGTTCACACTGGGGAGAGGCCATTCACCTGCTCAGAATGTGGAAAGGGATTCACTCAGTTATCCCACCTACAGAGTCACCAGCAAGTTCACACCGGGGAGAAAGCGTTCACCTGCTCAGAATGTGGGAAGAGATTCACTCGTTCATCCACCCTACAGAGACACCGGCGAGTTCACACTGGGGAGAATCTATTCACCTGCTCAGTCTGTGGGAAAGGATTCACTCAGTCATCTGCCCTACTGGTACATCAGCGAGTTCACACTGGGGAGAAGCCGTTCACCTGCTCAGTCTGTGGGAAGAGATTCACTAATTTATCCAGCCTACAGAGACATCAGCGAGATCACACTGGGGAGAAGCCGTTCACCTGCTCAGTCTGTGGGAAAAGATTCACTAATTTATCCAGCCTACAGAGACATCAGCGAGTTCACACTGGGGAGAAGCCATTCACTTGCTCAGAATGTGGGAAGAGATACGCTGACTCTTCTGCCCTAAAGAGTCATCAGCGAGTTCACACTGGGGAGAGGCCGTTCACCTGCTCAGTCTGTGGGAAGCGATTCACTCATTCATCTCACCTACAGAGTCATCAGCGAGTTCACACTGGGGAGAGGCCGTTCACTTGCTCAGTCTGTGGGAAGGGATTCACTCGGTTAGCTAACCTACAGAGACACCAGCGAGTTTACACTGGGGAGAAGCCGTTCACCTGCTCAGTCTGTGGGAAGGGATTCACTCATACATCCCACCTACAGAATCACCTGCGAGTTCACACTGGGGAGAGGCCGTTCACCTGCTCAGTCTGTGGGAAGAGATTCACTCATTTATCCGAACTACAGAGTCACCAGCGAGTTCACACTGGGGAGAAAGCATTCACCTGCTCAGAATGTGGGAAGAGATTCCCTCGCTCATCCACCCTACAGAGACACCAGCGAGTTCACATTGGGGAGAAGCCATTCACCTGCTCAGTCTGTGGGAAAGGATTCACTCAGTCATCTACCCTATTGGTACATCAGCGAGTTCACACTGGGCAGAGGCCGTTCACCTGCTCAGTCTGTGGGAAAGGATTCACTCAGTCATCTACCCTACTGGTACATCAGCGAGTTCACACTGGGGAGAAGCCGTTCACCTGCTCATTCTGTGGGAAGGGATTCACTCAGTCATCTACCCTACTGGTACATCAGCGAGTTCATACTGGGGAGAGGCCGTTCACCTGCTCAGTCTGTGGGAAGGGATTCACTCAGTCATTCACCCTACGGAGACACCAGCGAGTTCACACTAGAGAGAGGCCATTCACCTGCTGAGAATGTGGGAAAGGATTCACTCAGTCATCCCACCTACTGGCACACCTGTCAGTACACAATGGGGAGTGGCCATTGTTATGAATCCCTAGGTTTTGTTTGCTGTGGATTGTCATTTTAAGAGAGAGAGATTAAGAAGGTGAATCAGTCTGACTTGCAGCTTGTTTACATCGTGTGCAGCTTGTTTAGTTTTAACTGAGGACACAGACACTCAAGTCAAACGGAGACGAAGGAGGAAAAATGGAAGAATCAAAACCAGGGAACTAGTGGCCAAGGGTCATTGTTTGGAACTTTCCTTTGCCCACAAGGGTGGCCTAATTATCGATTCACCGTACATCGAATGTGTGGTTGTCACCTCATTTGACCCATAGGAGTGGATCTGATTTGGGGTATCCTGTGGAGACCACTTATGTGTTAACCATTGCCTGGCTGTGGTGTGGTAATTCATTAAGATGATACCAATTATGACAAGTCACTTCGGGTGATTATTAGTATGTGGATTTGGAAGGATGACAGATAAACTCTACAGCGACTGTTGGTCTCTTTTTACCACCATGGAACCTGTGGAATATGACATAATTGCCTTCTCTCAACATTTACCCTGGATTACAAATATCTCTCTCTCATCACCTATTCTGTGGTTGAACAGAACTTTCATACTTTACCATCTCAAGACTCCAAGCCTTGTTTCCCCCGAGCTCAATAGTTTGGGAGTTATATTTATACACATATCACTCACGAGGAAATCTGCAGATGCTGGAAATTCAAACAACACACACAAAATTTATTTATTTATGCTGCCCCAATCATCGCCACTGGGCTATAAATGTGCAGGAGCAGTGTGTGGTTCAGTGCTTTGCTCAAGGACACACACGCTGCCTCAGCTGAGGCTCGAACTTATGACTTTCAGATCGCTAGTTAAACACCTTAACCACATGGTCACGCGCCACACATTATGACATAGTGAAACAGGCTGTGCTCAAAGCTTACGAGTTGGTCCCAGAAGCAGACAGGCAAAAGTTTAGAAATTTGAAGAAATCTGTGAACCAGACATACGGAATTTGCTTATGAGAAATTTGTGTGCATTGACCGCTGGTGCACATCTGAACATGTAAATGATGATTTTAACAGCTTGAAAGAGTTGGTTTTAATTGAAGAATTCAGAGGGTGCGTCCCTGATGACATAAAGACGTATTTAGATGGAAATGATGCTGCCACTATGCAGGAATCTGCTAGATTAGCAGATCAGTTTGCTTTAACTCATGAAGTTATGTTTACCCTGAATAAGAGTTTCCAAAAGGCACTTGTCAAGTTGTGGGTAAACCTAATGAGCTCACCCCAGTGGCCTGTACCTGCATTCGGTGAACCCTTTTCCAAAGTTATAGTGGATTGTGTTGGCTCATTGCCAAAGACTAAAGCTGGCCATCAGTTTCTGCTAACTATTATGTGTACTGCATCCAGATTCCCAGAGGCAATACCTCTCAGAAATATTAAAGCTAAAACTGTGGCGAAGGCTCTTACCAAAATTTTCAGTTTATTCGAATTGCCTAAAGAAATCCAGTCCGATCAAGGATGTAATTTTACATCTGGATTATTCCAGCAGGTAGTTTCTGAACTGGGAGCAAAACAAATTGCATCATCTGCGTACCATACAGAATCACAAGGGGCTTTAGAAAGATTTCATTCTACCCTCAAAACAATGATTAAGACATATTGTGTTGAAAATGGAAAAGACTGGGATGAAGGAATACATTTGCTTTCGTCCAGATGAAGGAATACATTTGCTTTTGTCCACAGAAAGAGAGTCAGTACAGGAATCACTGGGCTTTACTCCATTTGAACTTGTATTTGGTCACAGAGGGACCTTTGACCTTGTTAAAAGGAATGGTGGATTGATGGGGATGTACATGTTAACTCGTTAGACTATGTTTTGAAGTTCAAAAATAAACTACACCAAGCCTGTAGTCTAGCGAGACAAAACTTAAAGATTTCTCAAAACAAAATGAAGTGTTGGTTTGATAACAGGGCTCGCGAAAGAAAATATCAGGTGGGAGATAAGGTGCTTGTCTTATGTTGACGAATCCACTTCAGGTGAAATTCGTATGACATAGTCTCCCAAATTAATGATGTGAATTATGTTATTAAAACACCCAACTGACTTGAACTAACACAGGTGGTACACATAAATATGATAAAGCCTGTTTTGACAAGCAGGTACCATCTGTGTGTGTTGTTGTCAAAACAAATGAAACTGGCAACCCTGAGAATGAAACAATTGACTCGTCTGAGACTTTTCACAAGCCAAACATGGTCCCAGTTAGGCTAATGAACTCGGTTGTTCCAGAAAACATTGCTAACAAGTTGTCTCATCTGCAGCCAAAGCAACATCCACAGCTGAAGGAATTAATTCTGAAGTTTAAAGATTTATTTCCCGATGTCCCCAAGCAAACCACGGTCGCAGTACATGATGTAGATGTTGGTCAAGCCAAACTGATTAAACAACACCCATATAGCATGAACGTAGAAAAGTGTAAACTGGCTGACCAGGGAATTGAGTATATGCTGGAGAATGGTATTATTTGGCTTTCAAAATGAGATTGGAGTCACACTGCATTATTGTGGCCAAACCTGATGGTAGTGTTAGATTTTGCACTGAATATAGTAAGGTAAATGCAGTAACAAAAACAGATGCCTATTCTATCCCTAGAGTGGATGATTGCATCGATGAGGCTGGAAAACCCAATTTCTTACAAAGATTGATTTGTTGAAAGGGTATTGGTGTGTTCCATTGACGGACAGAGGTAGAGAAATTTCTGCGTTTGTGACACCATCTGGGTTGTATGAATACAATGTTTTGCCTTTTGGAAGGAAAAATGCTCCAGTAACATCCCAGAGAAAGACTGATTTTGTAATTCGAGGGTTAGAACACACAGATACCTATATTGATGACTTAGTTACAGGGAGTGGCACTTGGGAAGAGCATATCTCTGCAGTAGAAAAGCTATTTGACAGGCTTTCCTAGGACAACCTTACAGTTAACTTGGCTAAGAGTGAATTTGGCCATGCCAGTGTGACCTGTCTTGGCTATGTTGTAGGTCAAAGCAAGTTGGCTCCTGTTCAGGCAAAAGTCCAGGCAATTTCTCAAGTTCTTATTCTGACTGCTAAGAAGGCTCTTAGAAGGTTTCTGGGAATGGATGGATGTTACCGTAAGTTCTGTAAGAACTTTGCTGCTATCGCTCTGCCTCTGACTAATCTCATGAAGAAGGGTGAAAAGTTTATTTGGACTGAGCCTTGTCAGAAGGCATTTGATTGATTGTTATCAGTATTTGAGATTAGGCCAATCAATGTAGTGCTGTCAGCAAAATTTAATTAGCAGATTGGAGCTGTGGGTGGCAACATAAGTCATGGGTGCACAGAGAGTAAAGAAGGGGGCCAAAGTGACAACCCTGTGGGGTATGTGTGCTGAGGGTCAGAGAGACAGAGGAGATGGAGCCCACACTTACTTCCTGCCGGCGATCTGACAGGAAGTCCAGGATCCAGCTACACAAGGCAGGGTGAAGGCCGAGGTCTCTGAGCTCCTTGTCGATACTTCACGCCTTTGTATGGCTACTTCTCTGTCCATGACTGCAAGGAACTGTAGATAACTTTGGAGAGCAGAGAACATCAGAGAAACAAGCCTCCACTCCATGGACTCTTCCTACACTTCCCCTCCCTTGGAAAAGCAGGCCATGCACTCAAAGAACCTCATTACCTAGACATTCTTGCTGCAAACCCGCTCCCCCATCGGGGAAGAGATACAAAAGCCTTAAGGTGCGTAACGCCAGGCTGAAGGACGGCTTCCTGTCTGCAGTTATAGGCCAAATGAATGATAAAATGGACTCGTCCTCACAATGTAACTCGACGTGACCCTGCACCATATGTCTAACTGCCCTGCACTTTCTCTGCAGCCATAATGCTTTGTTACAGTGATTATTTTGTTGTATATCAGCTCAATGTACTGTTGAAATGTATCCATCTGTGTGGATGGTACATCAGGCAAGATTTTCACTGTAGCTCAGTACATGATGATAATAAACAAATTTCCCATTTTAATTGTGTGGAAATATTAGACAGACTGAGCTTCTAGAGCAGAAGGAAACTGAACTGTTGTCATTTCTGTGGAAAGCAAATATATGGAAAATCTTCAATCTCACATTACAATCTGCGGTAACTGGGATCAGGTGACCGGTGGTGGGTCTCCCATATCAATATCAGAATCAGGTTTAATAGCACCGGCATATGACATGAAATTCGTTGTCCCTGCGGTAGCAGTAGAACCCAATTCATAACAATAGTTATTAACAATTGTGATTTAAAATAAGAATATACATATATATAGTACAAAAATAGAAAAAAATGTAATAAGCTATTTTAATTGTGTGGAGCAATTTGACTGACTGGGTGTTGCTTTGGAAATTCTGAAGTGAAGCTGAACTAAACTTTACACATTTATGAGAAGCTCAGATAAATACAAAAGGCTAAATTCTCACAAAAACGGGTCAGACACCCAGAAACATTGGCAGCACTTCAGCACCTCAAAACAGTGGAATGAAACAACATGCAGAAACTATTGCAGAGAAAAAAACATTGTCCACTCACAACGAGAGGATGTGACCGATCCGGATCTCACTGCCTTGTCTGAACGGGTGAAAGATGAAGCTACACGTACACGTAGAGCAGTGACCCGCAGATGCTGCAGATCTGCAAAATAACATGAATGGGAAACGGGATCAGGTGACGGGTGGAGGGTCTCCCTCCTGAACCAGTGACTTTGCTCCTTGCCCTTCACACGCTGCCCGACCCATCCACCACATTATTCCATATTTATCCCAGATACATGATTATTTTTCCACACCATATCTTCCCCGATCCCTTTCCCTCCATCTCCAGGTCACAGAGTCACTGGCTCAATTCCCATCCAGGTCCAAAACATAATTCAGACCCAAACAGGAAATATTCACGTTTCATTTAAATCAGTTCTGTGTTTATAAACACTAATTTCTATTCACATTCCTCCAGAGCCTTGCTGGACAGGAACACTGAAACATCAAGTGAGAAACAGCAGGAGGTGGCCATTCAGCTCCTCTAACCATCAGCAAGATGGCGGCTGCTCTCCCATCTCAGCCACATGTTTCTGCCCGATCCTCATTTCCTCGATCCCTTCGGTCTCCACACATCTGCCGGCCTCTGTTCTATATGAGGACGATCACTGAGTCTTCACCGCCCTCTGTGGTGGGGATTTATAAACATTCACCACCCTTGGAGTGAAGACATTTCCCCTCATCTCAGTCCCGGACAGTCCATCCCTGTTTCAGAGACTGGGATCCCTGGTTCAACCGGTAACGATGTTGTGCATTTCAATGTGTTCACCTCTCAGTCCTCAATTCTCCAAATGAGAGGGTTATCACATTTGATCTTTCTTCATATGATGACCCCACCACTCCAGGGATCAGTCTGGTGAATCTTCATTGCACTCTCTATAACAAATACTCTCTAACCTCTTTGTTCATCCTCTGTTGAATTAATTTCCATCTTCTGCAGCCCCGTGTTGCCCCAACCACTCACCTCCCACCCCTGTTACTATTTCCACCTTCCCACCTCCCCCCTCACCTGGATCCACCTCTCACTCCCCAGCTCTTGCCCCATCCCCACCCCTCACCTCTTTTCTCAGACTATTTCCCGTCCACTCTCAGTCCAGAGGGAGGGTCTCGGCCCGAAATGTTGACGGTCCATTTCCCTCCACAGATGCTGCCCGACCCACTGAGTTCCTCCGGCAGTTTGTTCTTTGGTCTGTATAACCCGTGTTAGTATGGGGAGCGGGATTTTACACCATATTCCAGGTACAATCTCAACAAAGCACAAATAATTGTCACTTTGCCCGGACCACTGGCCCCGTTTGCAGGGCAACAGTCTGCCGGTATTTGCCCCCAATGTGGTGAATCTCTCCGCTCGACACCACCGTGGGCTCAGACATTTCCACAGATGAGCCCCTCCTGTCCCCACCGGGACAAACATCCTGTCCGCCCCCTCTCTCACCATCTTTGCCCTTTCAATAAAATCCCTCCCCGGGGAACCGGCATCAAACCGACGGGCCGAGCGGTCTCCTCCTACCTCTCAGCGACACATCAGACTCCGGCCGCGGGAGTCGCTTCACAAACGCCCCAACTTCCCTCGGAGGGAAATGGAAATAAATCAGAAAGCGGACATTTACTTTGAGGTTTTCTCCGCTCTGATGAGGCGGTCGGCGCTCGAGCGGGAGACGGACTCAGCGGGGTAACGCCCACTGGGCCTGTCCGCCTCCGCGATTGGTTGTAACCAGTGATTGACATCGCTTCGCACCAATGGGAATAACGCAGCTCCTCAATCCTCTGTTGACAGCGGTGGGGGAGGGGCTTGTCACGTGATTATTAGCCCAGCCGTTAAACCGATAAAGCTCGAGCACAGCAGCGCGTGGGTGACGTAAGACACCGCGCACGTGAGGGCAGATCCCGGTATGGGGAGCCCATGTGTGACGTCAGGCGAGTGGGGGGTGTCTGACGTCACCTGTGACGGAGGGCTCGTATTTAAAAGCACCTTAATGGACTTTTCAGCGGGACAACAACATTAATCACGGGTTTCATCGCTGAATCCAGTGTTGTGAGATGTAAAGTCCCCTGTTATGTGTCCGGCTGTGCCGTGTTGTTGGTGGAGTGGGCAGCGTGGTGTTTGTCTCGATTCGGGTCACAACACCAGAATTGCCAGCGGAGTCCACACACAGTGTATTAGTCAACAGAAATCCTCTCGTCCCTGCAGTCTTTTTCTCCTGGTAAACTCAACACCCTGACAGTGTGGACCATAGACACCCCTTCCTCTCAGACTCAGGGAATCACTCAGACAGCTGATCGCTGAGAGGAATTATATTTATTGGTCATTAATGTTCGCCCAGATTCGTTTGGACGGATTTGATGTGGAGTTCGGGGTGTCACAGTGAAAGGGCCGGACGGTCGAACTCTCTCCGTTGTCCAAACATCCTTCCAGGTGAGGCGACACTTCACCTGTGAATCTTCCGGGGTCGCCCGTTGTGTCCGCTGCTCCTGATGCGGCCGCCTCTACACTGGTGACACCGGCTCCTCCGCAGTTGTGCGGGCTAGGGTTGTCTCGATGTTATTGTTCCCTTTTGTGCGGGAGGGGGGCGCGTTGTGGATTGATGATCCGGATACCGTTCTTTTTTTAAGCTGGGGGTGGGGTTGGAGTTTGATTTTTCTATCTGAACGACTTTCATGCTCTTTCTTTGTTTCTTGGCGAAGAAAAAAACTCAACCGTTCACCTGCTCCGTGTGTGCGAAGAGACTCATTCAGTTAACCCACCTTGTGATGCTCCGGTGAGTTCACAATAAATAGAGGCCACATTTCTGTCCGGAGTGAGCAAAGAGTTTTACTCAATCATCCCAGCTGCTGCAACACCAGCAACTTCACATCAGGGAGGAAGTTCAAATCAGCTCTGTGTTAAATGTTTAACCATCACGGTGACTGAAGGCAGCTGCAGGTTCATGAGGGACTGTTACTGTCAGATTCTGCAGTTCTTGCGGCTGCTCATCGCACCCAGGACTGAACCCTGGTCACTGAGCATTGGAGGAGTCTGTTCTGCTGATGATAGCCTTAAACTAGACTGGTGTTTAATATTGTGGATCTGTGATAGATAAATCACTTCTGTATCAAATTCCGTGTCTCACTGGAGAGGCCACTCGGCCCATCTTGTCCTCCCATGTTTCTGTTCCATATCAGTATATGAAAATATATCCCTGCCATTCCCCTCTTGCTCTCCCTGAGATGACAGGTTGCAACTAGTCACCACTCTATGGGATAGGAGATTTGTTACGTACCCCGTAACTGGATGTTTAAACAGCAGAGAAAGAAGAATCCGTTGGAGTCTGTTGGTACAAAACTAAAGGTGTTTATTAATAAAAATAAGCAAAACCATATCAATAATGCAAATATACATATAAAACAGTAATAAACCTAAAAGTGTAGGAATAATAATAAGCAACAATAAACAAGCTCTATTGATGTCTAAGGGTAAATGAATTGTCATAGAAAAATATAAAGTTCAGTTCAGTTTATGAGTGCTGATGTAGTTATGGTTGTTGTATTGAGAGAGAGAGAGAGAGAGAGAGAGAGAGAGAGAGAGAGAGAGAGAGAGAGAGAGAGAGAGAGAGAGAGAGAGAGAGAGAGAGAGAGAGAGAGAGAGAGAGAGAGAGAGAGAGAGAGAGAGAGGTAACAACTACAGCAGCCAAACCTTCCTTTGCTTTCTTAATCCGTCGTACCGTTGTGGTCATTCAGTTATGCCCCCTCTTGTCTTCAGCCAGACCGTTCTTCTGTGGTGGACTCGTCACTCTGGCATGAGTGGACACGCAAACAAGCCCCCACCAGCCCTGCTTTTACACTGATAGCCTTACTGACCGACCTCCTGGTTCGGTCTTCGAAGCCCCCCACCTTTCCTGTGGGTTCCAACACTCAATCAGTGTCCACTGGCGTGTCTGGAGGGTGTCTCTACAGACCCGTCTTTTATCCCTACTAACGGGTACTCAGCTATCCATCACTCCTGAATGACTGTGTCCATCAAATCAGGCCACTCCTTCAGTCCACTGAGGAATGTTTATGAGCAAAATAGTAGAAGATAAATAACCCTTGCAGAAGTCATAATACAGTAAATCAACAGTCTCTCTCCCCTCTCTTATCTGTAGCGAATGTTCTTGCCTGTTTTTCGTCTCTTTCTCATGGTCAGCATAGCAACAGTAATAGTTCGTGTTTCTCGGGGGGGGATGGTTAACTCTTGACCCCATTGTCCATCAGATCTGTTCATCACTCATAACAGATTTCCCTTGAATCTCATAGAATCATAGAAATCTACAACACATTACAGACGCTTTGGTCCACAGTGTTGTGCCAATCATGTAACTTACTCTAGTAACTGTTTTACCCTGCCGCATAGCCCTCTATTTTCCTAAGCTCCATGTACCTATCTGAGAGTCTCTTAAAAGACCCTATTGTATCCGCCTCTACCACCGTCGCTGGCAGTGCATCCCACACACCCACCACTCTTTGCTTAAAAAACTGAGCTCTGACATCTCCTCTGTACCTACTTCCAAGCAGCTTAAACCTATTCCCCCTCGTGTTAGCCGTTTCAGCCCTGGGAAAAAGCCTCTGACTATCCACACGACCAATGCCTCTCATCATCTTATACACCTGCATGAATTCCCTGCATGATTTTCTCCGGGCTGAATAAGACGATGAGCTCACTGTGGTTGTAACGTTCTTCAGGGCTCTGGACGAATTTGGTTAAACTCCTTCTTCCCTGCTCTTTTCAACATTTTGGGTCATTTTCACCAATTTTGAAGGACTGTGCCTCAGACAGCTGGGTTGTTGCAATTGTTACGTACCACTAACGGAGTCTGGTTTCGATGTCAAAACCACTATCTTTATTAGTATTGTGACCGGGTCCTGAATTACCCCTATGAAGTGTGTTTTTGAAAAGAGAGAGGGAGTTGTTGTTCAACACCGAACACCTTGTTGGAGAGAGAGAGAGTGGGGGGGGGGAGAGGGGGGGAGAGGGGAGAGAGAGAGAGAGAGAGAGAGAGAGAGAGAGAGAGAGAGAGAGAGAGAGAGAGAGAGATGGTTTCTCTGCAAGCTTGTTTACACTTTTACAAGGACACTGTCAGCTTCTGTGTTACAGAGAGAGAAGGGAGGAACTGTTTGATGGACAGCTGGGGCTCAGCACGGTGAGATAAGTAGGAAGTCCGCTGATAGACCTCCAGACACATGGTTTTGGACACTGAATGAGCTTTGTTGTGTCCACAGAAAAAGGTGGGTTTTGGAAGATCGATCAGGACCATCGATCAGTGGCTCTCGCAGTGTGAAAAGTCTGTGACCGGTGGGGAGTTATTCGTGTGTCCATCCCTCGCCTGGGTTAATAACTCCACCACAGAAGGACGGTCCCGTTTGTAGTGTCACAGTCGGTGACTTCCAAAGGATTTCGGAGGACGACGGGACTATCGACGGCGTCAGCTTACCTGAAGACTCAAAACTCTCCCTCTCTCTCTCTCTCCATCACTACTCGACGCAATCCCACGAACTGAACCGAACTTCACTCATCACCGTAAGACGGTATCCATTCACCCCGAGGCGTGAAGAAGCTTGGCTTTCCTATTTCCACACACACACACACACACACACACACACACACACACACACACACACACACACACACACACACACACACACACACACACACACACACACACACTCACACACACACACACACATAGTTGCTAACCTGTTTGATATATCTGCATTTATATTGCTGTATCGCGTAATTACTAATAAATAGCATTAGTTATAGCAATACCAGACTCCACGGTGTTTTCCATTTCTGCTGGTTCTTTGACCCGTCACGGGGTACGTAACAGTATCTACTCCAAATATAAAAGATTAAATGAAATAAACAGAAGTAAACAGTGTTATGCGTATATAGATAGATAGATAGATAGATAGATAGATAGATAGATAGATAGATAGATAGATAGATAGACAGATATATAGATAGATACTTTATTCATCCCCATGGGGAAATTCAACATTTTTTCCAATGTCCCATACACTTGTTGTAGCAAAACTAATTACATACAATACTTAACTCAGTAAAAATATGATATGCATCTAAATCACTCTCTCAAAAAGCATTAATAATAGCTTTTAAAAAGTTCTTAAGTAGTTTACTTAAATACATTAAATACAATCAACCCCGGCACTTAACATATCTTACTCCTGGCGGTTGAATTGTAAAGCCTAATGGCATTGGGGAGTATTGACCTCTTCACCCTGTCTGAGGAGCATTGCATCGATAGCAACCTGTCGCTGAAACTGCTTCTCTGTCTATGTAGCGGATGTTCAGGGTTTTCCATAATTGACCGTAGCCTACTCAGCGCCCTTCGCTCAGCTACCGATATTATACTCTCCAGTACTTTGCCCACGACAGAGCCCGCCTTCCTTACCAGCTTATTAAGACGTGAGGCGTCCCTCTTCTTAATGCTGCCTCCCCAACACGCCACCACAAAGAAGAGGGCGCTCTCCACAACTGACCTATAGAACATCTTCAGCATCTCACTACAGACATTGAATGACGCCAACCTTCTAAGGAAGTACAGTCGACTCTGTGCCTTCGTGCACAAGGCATCTGTGTTTTGGCAGTCCAGTCTAGCTTCTCGTCTAACTGTACTCCCAGATACTTGTAGGTCTTAACCTGCTCCACACATTCTCCATTAATGATCACTGGCTCCATATGAGGCCTAGATCTCCTAAAGTCCACCACCATCTCCTTGGTCTTGGTGATATTGAGACGCAGGTAGTTTGAGTTGCACCATAACACAAAGTCCCGTATCACTGTATCCTGTATCACAAAGTCCTAAATAGCTCCCAAACTATCAAGCTTGGGAAACAATGCTTAAAGTCTTCAGATGGTAAAGTGGAAAAGTTCAGTAATCCGCGGAATAAGTTAGTGAGAGGAGAGATTTGTAAATCCACACGAAAGTGTAGAGAGAAGGCAATTACGAAGAATTCCACACACATTCCACGCTGGGTAAATGAAATAACAGTCGCCGAAGATCTTATCCGTCGATTAGTTCCGAAATCCACTTAGAAATGTCACCAGGTGACAGTCACAGGAATATCGTCTTCAAGTGGTTACCACAGAGCACCCCGATTCCACGTAAGGGCCAACAAAAGTGATACCACAGGATACTCCAGCAAATCCACACATATGGATGATACGAAGTGACAGTCACACATCCGTTGTGCACTGCGTGCCGATGATCAGATCAACCCAACCTTTTGGGAATGGAAGAGTTGCAGCCTATAGCAGTCACACGCTGAAGTTCCAACAGCTTGTCTCCCTCTCCCTCTCCCTCTCCCGCTCCCTCAGGCTGCCGCAGCTTGTGTCTGCCGTCACAGCCCCGCCTCACTCAGGCACCTAAAGCGACACTCACAGTAAACGAACCTGCGGTCTCGTAACACAATGCACCTCTAAAGTCTGACAGCAGACTAGCGAGTGAATCTTCGATGGTGCAGAGTCAGAAACCGAAGATTTGCCAGCCTGAGTCGGGGGCTCCAGAGAGAGATGGGGTCCAGAGGAGGAGGACGAATAAGACCAGCAGGATGTGGTCAAAAGTGAAAGATTAGAAGCATTTGGAAACTGGTTGATCGAAAAAAAGGGTGGTTAATTTCTGCAAAACACAGGTGGAAATCAACAGATCAGGCAGAAATTTTGGAGAGGAATAAATAGAAAACGTTTAGGCAGAGCCCCTTCCGCATGTCTAGACTGTGTACTCCGCTGCTTAGTTGCTCTCTGAATTGCAGAGTTCCTCCAGCGTTTTGTGTGTGTGCGTCTCTGTATTTCCAGCAACTGCAGAATCTCCTGTGTTTTATATCTGCATTTTACTTTGGCATTAGATACACGTTGATAATGAGTATATTGCTTACGGGAGCCGCTTTCTGCGTTAAAACAGCTGCAGATTTTTTCTATACCCAAGATAAAAAAAAAAGAGGTATGGACATTGAACCAGTGCTTGCAGAAATGTTCAATGGCACCGTGATTACCCATAGGGCCATGCGTTAAGAATTTCGCCGGCGCTGAAGCGCTGATGAAATGCGCAGGCGTCAGACTGAGGACGTCCCTGAGTTTCACGCATGCGCGCAGTACACTGAAGGCCTTGAAAATGTCGGTTGCAGGTAAGAGCGTTTCTCCGTGTTTTTATCTTAAACACCGACTTCGGGATAATTCCTCTGAATTTCTGACACCGTGGCCAGCAATCCCGGGACAGTCCTGCTCTCTTCCCTCTCTCTTAGCCCCACGAACCGTACACGGGCCCCGGGGAACTTCCGACTGATGAGGGAATCGGAACCGGTGGATCTCTCAGACGGAGCTGAGCTCCAGCTATCTAAATGCAAGGATTAGGAACTCGGAGAAAGGGAACAAAATCTTTTACATCAGCAGTTGAGAAAATCGGCATTAGTACTCTTTTCCGTAGATGCTGCCTGGCCTGCTGAGCTCCTCCAGTATTTTGTGTGTGTTGCTTCCTCTACCTCCTCTTGCTCTGGGCTTTTCTACCGGTGAGAACATATTTTGTCCCATTCTCTCTGGGTACGTAATGATATCAAACACCTTTGCCCTGGGCAACAAGTAGCTTTCACATCCCAAATGTGCCAGACACCAGTGAGACAGACTACTGCCCTTCCCTTCATATTCATTGACATTGCATTCACTGAGTACACCACCGTCAGTCATTGGGGGAGGGTTCAGAGGAAATATTTATGTAGAGTACAGAAACTAGTGATGCCTGTTTGCATTTTGGTGATGCAAAAGTTGCTGGAGAATTTGCAAGTGGGAAGAAGTGGAATGATATTTGGAAATCTGACTTTTTAAAGCATAATTTAGCAAGTGAACCACATATGGACAATGTGCAAAAGCTTTGGTGAGAAAATCCTTCATTACCTGTTACAGGCCTGCTACATAGGTTGTGTGAGAGTGCAGATGAACTCGATCAAACCCAGAGGAGATCAAAGTTCCTATTGACAGTGATTTGCTAGCTGTGAAAATGAATACCTCTCTATATAAAATTCCCTGTGCACATCTTGTCACTGGGTAAAAAATGCACAGTACAAGATTTATCTGCACACTGGTTATTACAAATTAGAGGGGTATTGGAGGGAAGGAGGGGAGACCTCCAGTGTCCCTGATGCCTTCACCTACAAGATGTGCAGCTTGTAACCCTGCACTTCAATGAGCTGCAACTTGAAATGGGTGAATTCCAGGTCATCCAGCAGTTGGAGGGGGTGATAGATATGACATGAAGAGAGGTGAGTTACTCCCAAGGTGCAGGACACAGGAAACTGGGTGAGAGTCAGGAAGGGGAATGAGGTTAAATATCCATCGCAGAGTACTCTAGTGGCCATCCCCCACAACAAAAGGTGGACCACTTTAGAAGCTGTTGGGGGGAATTACCTGGCAGAGGAAAATCAAAAGGCTGATAGGGAATTTGTTAGTTAGAGGAACAGAACAAGATGGGACGAATATCCTAGTGGTAAGGCTTGCTAGTGGTAGTGAACAGGGGTGGGGGTGATGTGGTTAAAATAAGTTGTAGGGGGAAAGGGAGCCAGAATGACAGAACAGATAGTGGAGAGGGTGAATTGAATTGACTTTATTAGATACATACTTCATAAACATGAGGAGTAGAAATATTTTCCTTACATCTCCATCTAAATGTGCAATGTGTAATTTATAATAGATAGTTTGTACAAAGGACAGTCAATATAACATCGAAATGCAATTGTATCAGCAGGAATTAATCAGTCTGATGGCCTGGTAGAAGATGATGTCCTGGAGCCTGTTGCTCCTTTTGCTGTGGTACCGTTTCCTGGATGGTAGCAGCAGGAACAGTTTGTGGTTGGGGTGAATTGGGCCTGTTTGTCCCTGATATTCTCTGGGCCCTTTTTACACACCTGTCCGTGTAAATGTACTGAATCGTGGAAAGTAGATTGTGCAATGTATAATTTCCTTGTTTATATTTAGAGACATTTTTTGGTGTATAAAATGATGAGGGGTATTGAGCGTGTGAGTGGCCAGAGGAGTGTTTTTTTTCCCCCAGGGTTGAAATGGTTAATGCCGCTTTTCCACACTCCCGTAGACCCTTTGTCCATCTCCTGAGTAAATAGAAATGGAAAAATATTTACGATCTCCCCCATCTGCTTTGTTTCCACACGTGGATTGCCATTCCAGTCTTCCAGAGGACCAACTTTGTGCCTTGCAATCCTTTTGCTCTTAATCTATCTCTAGAATCCCTGAGGATTATCCTTCACCTTTTCTGTGACAGCAACCTCATGCCATCTTTTAGCCATCCTGATTTATTTCTTATGTGTTCTCTTGCATTTCTTCTACTCCATAAGAAATTGACTGCCTATCCCTGTTATGCAATTCCATTTTGTGCTTTACCAGGGTCTCAATATCTCTTGCAATCCAAGTTTCCTTACAGTTTTTATCTTTACCTTTTATTCTGACATACCGACTTTCTGCTTTCAAATTTTCGCTTTGAAGGCCTCCCATTTACCAAGCACACCTTTGCCATAAAGCAGCCTGTCCCAATCCACAGTTGCCAGATCCTAGTGTTGATTCCAGGTGTTGATCCATGTCCTGAACACATCCGCCTTTCCTACGCTGCTCCTTGTATTGAAGTATACAGGGCTCAGCATATTCACTGCATCATGCTCAACTTTTTCATTCCTGACTTTTTCATTCACAACCTCTCCACTCTCTGTTCTGTTATTCAGGCTCCCATTCTCCCTGCAACTTTAGTTTAACCCTCCTTACCCCCACCTCCCACCATGCAGATCTATCATCCTTTGGCTTTCCTCTCCCAGATCAATAAAAAGGAGGTGCGTACCAGGTACAGGCAGATATGAACAAATGGGGGTACTTATGAAATACAGGAAATTCAAGTGAACACTTATGAAAGAAATAAAAGAAGGCATGAGGTTGCCCCAGTAGACAAGGTGAAGGAGAATCCTCAGGGATTCTGCAGATATGTTAAGAGCAAAAAGATTGCAAGGGAAAAAATTAATTCTCTGGAAGATCAGAATGGTAATCCATATGAAGGGATAATATAGACTTGAGGAGATTTTTTTTTGCATCCGTATTTACTCAAGAGGTGAACACAGAGTCTATAGAAGTGAGGCAAAGCCGCATCAACTTCATGGACCCTGTACCGATTACAGAGGTGGAGGTGTTTGCTGTCTTGAGGCAAATTAGTGTGGATCAATCCCCAGGGCCTGACAAGTTGTTCACTTGGACCCTGCGAAAGACAAGTGCAGATATTATCGGGGCCTCAGCACAGATATTTAAATCATCCTTAGTGACAGGTGAGGTACTGGAGGATTGGAGGACAATGTTGTTCTGCTATTCTAGAAAGTCTGTAAAATAAACTAGGAAATTATATGTTTGTGAGCTTGACATCAGTACTGCGAAAGTTATTGGAATGTGTGTGCAGGAACCAAGTATATACTGTAAGTATTTGGATAGGTGTGGACTGATAAAGGATAGACAGCATGTCTCTGGCCAATCTTATAGAGTCTCTCGAGGAAGTTATCAGGGAAGTGGATGAAGGCAAGGCAGTAGATGTTGTCTACATGGACGTTAGCAAGGCACTTGACAAAGTCTCATATGGGAGGTTGGTCAAGAAGGTTCAGTCACTCAGCATTCAAGATGAGATAGTAACTTGGATGAGACACTGTCTTTGGGAGAAGCCAGAGTGTGGTAGCAGATGGTTGCCTCTCTGACTGGAAGCCTGTGACTAGTGGTTGCCACAGGGATCAGTGCTGGATCTGTTGTTGTTTGTCATCTATATCTGTAATCTGGATGATAGTGTGGTTAACTGGATCAGCAAATTTGTGGATGACACCAAGACTGGGGGTTTATCGGACTGCGAGAAGACTATCATGGCTTGCAGTGTGATCTGGACCCACTGGGAAAATGGTTTGAGAAATGGAAAATGGAATTTAATGCAGACCAGTGTGAGTTGTTGCACTTTGGTATGACCTACCAAGGGAGGTCTTTCACAGTGACTGGTCGGGCACGGAGGAGTGTTGTGGAAGAAAGGGACCTGGGAATACAAGTCCTTAATTCACTGAAAGTGGTATCACAGGTAGATAGGGATGGAAGGAAAGATTTTAGTTCATTGGCCTTCATGAACCATATACTGACAATAGATGGATGTTATGTTGACTTCTAGAAGACATTGGTGAGGCCTAATTTGGAGAATTCTGTGCAGTTGTGGTCACCTGCCTACAGGAAAGCTGTAAAAGAAGTTCAGAGAGTTCAGAGAAAATTCACAAGGATTTTGCCAGGTCTGGAGGAGTTGGGTTAGAAGGAAAGATTGAACAAATCAGGACTTCATTCCTTGGAATGTAGAAGATTGAGGGGAGATTTGATTGTGATAGAGAGGCACAGATAGTGTTAATGCAAGCTGGCTTTTTCCACGAAGATTGTGTGGGACGACAACCAGAGGCCATGGGTTAAGGGTGAAAGGTGAAATGTTAATGGAACATGAGGAGAAACTTCTTCACACAGACGGTCATCCTGGTGTGGAATGAGCAGCCAGCACAAGTGGTGCATGTGAGCTCAATTTCAACATTTAAGAGGTTTGTGTTGGTACCTGGATGGTAGAGGTGTGGGAGTGGGCTGTTTAAATAGTTCAGCACAAACTAGATGGCCCAAAGGGCCTGTTTCTGTGTTGAAAATTTCTTTGATAGTGACAAGAACATGAAATAATACAAAAATTCACTCTATCCCCTTTTGACAGCTGTGCGAACCAACCAGTCATTTCAGCAGGAATGTTTTATATGGCGTTAAAACTGTGGCACTTTAAGTTAATAATACATAAAAGAAGATCCCAGCTGCACGTCAAGAAAGACTATTTGCATGAGAGTGTTTCACTTACTGTGTGGCCAGGCACCCATGCAGTTCAGCAGGAACAGGGAATAATACCAATGGAGAGAGTCAGACTGAGCCAAGGCACAGATTGGAGATGACAGAAATGCCCCATTCTTATAGAGACAGGAAGAGCATCAGGGAGTTGATGGTCATTCCAGATACCAGCACTCTGCCCAGTCAGGAGTTGATTTAGATAGATAGATAGATAGATAGATACTTTATTCATCCCCATGGGGAAATTCAACTTTTTTCCAATGTCCCATACACTTGTTGTAGCAAAACTAATTACATACAATACTTAACTCAGTAAAAAAAATATATGATATGCATCTAAATCACTATCTCAAAAAGCATTAATAATAGCTTTTAAAAAGTTCTTAAGTCCTGGCGGTAGAATTGTAAAGCCTAATGGCATTGCGGAGTATTGACCTCTTCATCCTGTCTGAGGAGCATTGCATCGATAGTAACCTGTCGCTGAAACTGCTTCTCTGTCTCTGGATGGTGCTATATACAGGATGTTCAGGGTTTTCCATAATTGACCGTAGCCTACTCAGCGCCCTTCGCTCAGCTACCGATGTTAAACTCTCCAGTACTTTGTCCACGACAGAGCCCGCCTTCCTTACCAGCTTATTAAGACGTGAGGCGTTCCTCTTCTTAATGCTTCCTCCCCAACACGCCACCACAAAGAAGAGGGCGCTCTCCACAACTGACCTATAGAACATCTTCAGCATCTCACTACAGACATTGAATGACGCCAACCTTCTTAGGAAGTACAGTCGACTCTGTGCCTTCCTGCACAAGGCATCAGTGTTGGCAGTCCAGTCTAGCTTCTCGTCTAACTGTACTCCCAGATACTTGTAGGTCTTAACCTGCTCCACACATTCTCCATTAATGACCACTGGCTCTGTCCAACTTTCGTTGAACCTCACTGTAACAGCGTGATACCAGATCAAACCTTGGCAACTCAAGTAATTTCATCTGAAATGTTGTCCTATGCCCATTGATGGATTTTGTAAATCTTTTTACAGGTTAAAAATGAGAAGGAATTCATCTCCAGGAAGCTCAAACACGGCACAGCAGTTTTGTTGTCTCTGTCTAGATATTTAAGAAGTGGAACAAGGGATCCAATTGACCACCCTTCCTGCCCAGACAGTGGGGAGGGATTCACTCGCTCATTTGACCAACTGGCATGCCTGTAATTTACACAGGAGAAAGGCCTTTCACCTGCTCAAACAGTGGGAATGGATTCTCTCGGTTATCACAATTAAAGGTACATCAGCAAGTTCACACTGGGCAAGGCCATTCATCTGTTCTGTGTGTGAGAAGGGGTTCAGTTGGTCATCCCACCTGTTGACACACCAATCAGTTCACACCACACCGGGCAGAGGCTGGTCATCTGCTGAATTTCTGGGAAAGGATTCAATCAGTCATCTGACCTAATGGCTTACCAGCGGGTTCACACTGGGGAGAAGCCATTCACCTGCTCAGTCTGTGGGAAAGGATTCACTCGGTCATCTACCCTACTGGTACATCAGCGAGTACACACTGGGGAGAAGCCATTCACCTGCTCAGTCTGTGGAAAGGGATTCACACTGTCATCCCGCCTACTGGTACATCAGCAAGTTCACACTGGGGAGAGGCCGTTCACCTGCTCAGTCTGTGGAAAGAGATTCACTCATTCATACCACCTACTGAGACATCAGCGAGTTCACACTGGGGAGAAGCCATTCACCTGCTCAGAATGTGGGAAGAGATACACTGAATCTTCCACCCTACAGAGACATCAGCGAGTTCACACTGGGGAGAAGCCGTTCACCTGCTCAGTCTGTGGGAAGGGATTCACTCATTCATCCCAACTACAGAGTCATCAGCGAGTTCACACTGGGGAGAAGCCGTTCACCTGCTCAGAATGTGGGAAAGGATTCACTCAGTCATCCAACCTACAGAGGCACCAGCGAGTTCACACTGGGGAGAAGCCGTTCACCTGCTCAGTCTGTGGAAAGAGATTCACTCATTCATACCACCTACAGAATCATCAGCGAGTTCACACTGGGGAGAGGCCGTTCTCCTGCTCAGAATGTGGGAAAGGATTCACTCTGTCATCTACCCTACTGGTACATCAGCGAGTTCACACTGGGGAGAGGCCGTTCACCTGCTCAGAATGTGGAAAGAGATTCACTCATTCATCCCACCTACTGAGACATCAGCGAGTTCACACTGGGGAAACGCCGTTCATCTGCTCAGAATGTGGGAAAGGATTCACTCGGTCATCCCACCTACAGAGTCATCAGCGAGTTCACACTGGGGAGAAGCCGTTCACCTGCTCAGAATGTGGGAAGGGATTCACTCAGTCATCCCACCTACAGAGTCACCAGCAAGTTCACACTGGGGAGAAACCGTTCACTTGCTCAGAATGTGGGAAGAGATTCACTCACTCATCCACCCTACAGACACACCAGCGAGCTCACACTGGGGAGAAGCTGTTCACATGCTCAGTCTGTGGGAAGACATTCACTAATTTATCCAGCCTGCAGAGACACCAGCGAGTTCACACTGGGGAGAAGCCATTCACCTGCTCAGTCTGTGGGAAGAAATTCACTGATCTAGCCAACCTACAGAGTCATCAGCGAGTTCACACTGGGGAGAGGCCGTTCACCTGCTCAGTCTGTGGGAAGAGATTCACTGACTCTTCCACCCTACAGAGACACCAGCGATTTCACACTGGGGAGAGGCCATTCACCTGCTCAGTCTGTGGGAAGGGATTCACTCAGTCATCCCACCTCCAGAGTCATCTGCGAGTTCACACTGGGGAGAAGCCGTTCACCTGCTCAGTCTGTGGGAAGAGATTCACTCGGTCATCCCACCTACTGGCACACCTGTCAGCTCACAATGGGGAGTGGCCATTGTTATGAATCCCTAGGTTTTGTTTGCTGTGGACTGTCATTTTAAGAGAGAGAGAGAGAGATTAAGAAGGCAAATCAGTCTGACTTGCAGCTTGTTTTCATCGTGTGCAGCTTGTTTAGTTTTAACCGAGGACACAGACACTCAGAGTCAGACAGAGACGAAGGAGGAAAAATGGAAGCTTTGAAACTAGGGAACTAGTGGCCAAGGGTCACTGTTTGGTACTTTCCTTTGCCCACAAGGGTGGGCTAATTATCAATTCACCGTACATCGAATGTGTGGTTGTCACCTCATTTGACCCATAGGAGTGGATCTGATTTGGGGTATCCTGCAGAGGCCACTTATGTGTTAACCCTTGCCTGGCTGTGGTGTGGTAATTCATTTTAAGACGATACCCCTTATGACAAGTCACTTCGGGTGATAATTAGTATGTGGATTTGGAAGGATGACAGATAAAATCTACAGCGACTGTTGTCTCATTTTACCACCATGGAACCTCTCAACATTTACCCTGGATTACAATTATCTCTCTCATCACCTATTCTGTGGTTGAACTGAACTTTCATACTTTACCATCTCAAGACTCCAAGCCTTGTTTCCCCCGAGCTCAATAGTTTGGGAGTTATATTTATGCACATTTATACACATAACACTCACGAGGAAATCTGCAGTTGCTGGTAATTCAAACAACACACACAAAATGCTGGTAGAACACAGCAGGCCAGGCAGCATCTATAAGGAGAAGAACTGTCGATGTTTCAGACTGAGACCCTTCATCAGGACTAACTGAAATGAAAGATACTAAGAGATTTGAAGGTAGTGGGGGGGGGAGGGTGAAATGCGAAATGATAGGAGAAGACCGGAGGAGGTGGGATGAAGCTAAGAGCTGGAAAGGTGATTGGCGAAAGTGATACAGAGCTGGAGATGGAAAAGGATCATGGGACAGGAGGCCTCAGGAGAAAGAAAGGTGGCGGGGGGAAGCACCAGAGAGACATGGAAAACAAATAAACAATTAAATATGTCGGTGTTGGCGGAAGAGGGGCATTAACAGAAGTTGGTGAAGTCCATGTTCATCCCATCAGGTCGGAGGCTACCCAGCTGGTATATAAGGTGGTGTTCCGCCAACCTGAGTTTGGATTAATTTTGACAGTAGAGGAGTCCATAGATAGACATATCAGAATGGGAATGGGACGTGGAATTAAAATGTGTGGCCACTGGGAGTAGTCTGTTGCTGCTGGTTCATTTCTAAAGTGTTACGGTTTGTAACAAAATGGGGCCTGCGTCTGGGATATGAACAAATTTGAGGATTGATTTAATATCGATTTCATTGGGGAAATCCCTTTTGATTTATTTGTGTCTGGAAAATCAGCAGCAATGGATGTTGATAGATATCTGGAAGTGTGAACCTCTCAGTCATTAGAGGACACCAGAAGGATTGAGTTATTTGGTATTGCTAAAACGTTAATACTTGCTAAGGTGAAATTGACAATGAGGAGGGCACAGATGCAGAGGATAATAGCTGAACATTATATATCTGAGGGTGTGTTTAAAGTCGAGGAGTTGGAGTTGTTTCCTGAAAGTAAACCTAGTGAGCTTGAGCTCCTGTACAAGTTAGAAAAATTAAAGATGGAGGCTCCTGAAAGGCAAACGCAGTTTCAGGCTGGAGAGGCAGAAAAGCAGAAAGAAAATTCTCTTACAAAGTGTAATTAAGGGGAAGGCTTAGCAAGCCTATTCTGCTTTGACAGTTCCTGAAGCAGCTTATTATTTATTTATCTATGCTGCCCCAATCATCGCCACTGGGCTATAAATGTGCAGGAGCTGTGTGTGGTTCAGTGCTTTGCTCAAGGACACACATGCTGCCTCGGCTGAGGCTCGAGCTCATGACTTTCAGATCGCTAGTTCAACACCTTAACCACATGGTCACGCGCCACACATTATGACCTCGTGAAGCAGGCTGTGCTCAAAGCTTACGAGTTGGTCCTAGAAGCAGACAGGCAAAAGTTTAGACATTTGAAGAAATCTGTGAACCAGACATACGGAATTTGCTTATGAGAAATTTGTGTGTTTTGACCGTTGGTGCACATCTGAACATGTAAATGCTGATTTTAGCAGCTTGAAAGAGTTGGTTTTAATTGAAGAATTCAAAAAGTGCATCCCTGATGACATAAGACGTATCTAGATGGAAATGATGCTGCCACGATGCAGGAATCTGCTAGATTAGCAGATCAGTTTGCTTTAACTCATAAAGTTATGTTTACCCTGAATAAGAGTTTCCAAAAGGCACTTGTCAAGTTGTGGGTAAACCGAATGAGCTCACCCCAGTGGCCTGTACCTGCATTCGGTGAACCCTTTTCCAAAGTTATAGTGGATTGTGTTGGCCCATTGCCAAAAACTAAAGCTGGCCATCAGTATCTGCTAACTATTATGTGTACTGCATCCAGATTCCCAGAGGAAATACCTCTCAGAAATATTAAAGCTAAATCTGTGGCCAAGGCTCTTACCGAGTTTTTCACGTTATTCGATTTGCCTAAAGAAATCCAGTCTGATCGAGGATGTAGTTTTACATCTGGATTATTCCAGCAGGTAGTTTCTGAACTGGGAGCAAAACAAATTGCATCATCTGCGTACCATACAGAATCACAAGGGGCTTTAGAAAGATTTCATTCTACTCTCAAAACAATGATTAAGACATATTGTGTTGAAAATGGAAAAGACTGTGATGAAGGAATACATTTGCTTTTGTCCACAGAAAGAGAGTCAGTACAGGAATCACTGGGCTTTACTCCATTTGAACTTGTATTTGGTTGCAGAGTGACCTTTGACCTTGTTAAAAGGAACGGTGGATTGATGTTAACTCGTTAGACTATGATTTGAAGTTCAAAAATAAACTACACCAAGCCTGTAGTCTAGCGAGACAAAACTTAAAGATTTCTCCAGAAAAAATGAAGTGTTGGTTTGATAAGCGGGCTTGCGAATGAAAATACCAGGTGGGAGATAAGCTGCTTGCCTTATGTTGACAAATCCACTTCAGGCGAAATTCAATAGACCGTATGAAATAGTCTCCCAAACTAATGATGTGAATTATGTTAGTAAAACACCCAACTGACTTGAACTAACACAGGTGGTACACATAAATATGATAAAGCCTTTTTTGACAGCAGGTACCATCTGTGTGTGTTTTTGTCAAAACAAATGAAGCTGGCAACCCTGAGAATGAAACTATTGAATCGTCTGAGACTTGTCACAAGCCAAACATGGTCCCAGTTAGGCTAATGAACTCGGTTGTTCCAGAAAACATTGCTAACAAGTTGTCTCATTTGCAGCCAAAGCAACAACAGCTGAAGGAATTAATTCTGAAGTTTAAATATTTATTTCCCGATCTTCCCAAGCAAACCACAGTCGCAGTACATGATGTAGATGTTGGTCAAGCCAAACTGATTAAATAACACCCATATCGCATGAATGTAGAAAAGTGTAAATTGGCTGACCAGGGAATTGAGTATATGCTGGAGAATGGTATTATTAGGCCTTCAAAATGAGATTGGAGTCACCCTGCATTATTGTGCCCAAACCTGATGGTCATGTTAGATTTTGCACTGATTATAGAAAGGTAAATGCAGTAACAAAAACAGATGCCTATCCTATCCCTAGGGTGGATGATTGCATCGATAAGGCTGGAAAAGCTAATTTCTTACAAAGATTGATCTGTTGAAAGGGTATTGGTGTGTTCCATTGACGGACAGAGGTAGAGAAATTTCTGCATTTGTGACTCCATCTGGTTTGTGTGAATACAATATCTTAATACAAAAATGCTCCAGGAACATCCCAGAGAATGATTGATTTTGTAATTCAAGAGTTAGAACACACAGATACCTATATTGATGACTTAGTTACAGGGAGTGGCACTTGGGAAGAGCATATCTCTGCAGTAGAAAAGCTATTTGACAGGTTTTCCTAGGACAACCTTACAGTTAACTTGGCTAAGAGTGAATTTGGCCATGCCAGTGTGACCTGTCTTGGCTCTGATGTTGGTCAAAGCAAGTTGGCTCCTGTTCGGGCAAAAGTCCAGGCAATTTCTCAAGTTCCTATTCTGACTGCTAAGAAGGCTGTTAGAAGGTTTCTGGGAATGGATGGATATTATCGTAAGTTCTGTAAGAACTTTGCCGCTATTGTTCTTCCTTTGACCAATCTCCTGAAGAAGGGTGAAAAGTTTGTTTGGACCGAGCCTTGTCAGAAGGCATTTGATTGATTGTTATCAGTATTTCGCGTTAGGCCAATCAATGTAGTGCTGTCAGCAAATTTAAATAGCAGATTGGAGCTGTGGGTGGCAACACAAGTCATGGGTGCACAAAGAGTAAAAGACAGGGCCAAAGAGACAACCCTATGGGTTATGTGTGCTGAGGGTCAGAGAGACAGAGGAGATGGAGCCCACCCTTAATACCTGCTGGGGATCTGACAGTAAGTCCAGGATCCAGCTACACAAGACAGGATGAAGGCCGAGGTCTTTGAGCTCCTTGTCGATACTTCACGCATTTGTATGGCTACTGCTCTGCCCATGACTGTAAGGAACTGCAGAGAACTTTGGAGAGCAGAGAACATCAGAGAAACAAGCCTCCACTCCATGGACTCTTCCTACACTTCCCCTCCCTTGGAAAAGCTGGCCATGTACTCAAAGAACCTCATTACCTGGACATTTTTGCTGTAAACCCGCTCCCCCATCGGGGAAGAGATACAAAAGTGCGTGACACCAGGCTAAAGGATGGCTTCCTGTCTGCAGTTATAAGCCAAATGAATGATAAAATGGACTCAACCTCATAATGTAACTCGACGTGACCCTGCACCATATGTCTATCTGCACTGCACTTTCTCTGCAGCCTTAATGCTTTTATTGTTTTGTCGTATATCAGCTCAATATACTGTTGTAATGTATCTGTCTGTGTCGATGGTACATCAGGAAAGATTTCCACTGTAGCTCAGTACATGATGATGATAAACAAATTTCCCATTTTAATTGTGGAAATATTAGACAGACTGAGCTTCTGCTCTGGAACCACAGAAGGAAACTGAACTGTTGTCATTTCTGTGGAAAGCAAATAAATGGAAAATGCTTCAATCTCACATTACAATCTGCGGTAACTGGGATCAGGTGACCGGTAGTGGGTATCCCATATCAATATCAGAATCAGGTTTAATAGTACCGGCATGTGTCATGAAATTTGTTGTCCCTGCGGTAGTAGTAGAACCTAATTCATAACAATAGTTTTTTAACAATTGTGATTTAAAATAAGAATATACATATATATATAGTACAAAAATAGAAAAAAATTAAAGATATAATAAAATATCTTAATTGTGTGGAACTATTTGACTTACTGGGTGTTGCTTTGGAAATTCTGAAGTGAAGCTGAACTAAACTTTACACATTTATGAGAAGCGCAGATAAATAGAAAAGGCTAAATTCTCACAAAAACGGGTCAGACACCCAGAAATATCGGCTGCACTTTAGCACCTCAAAACAGTGGAATGAAACATGCAGAAAATATTGCAGAAAAGAAACATTGTCCACCCACAACGAGAGGACGTGACAGACCTGGATCTCACTGACTTGTCTGAACGGGGAAAGATGAAGCTGCACGTCCACGTAGAGCAGTGACCCGCAGATGCTGCAGATCTGCAGAAAAACATGAACAGGAAACGGGATCAGGTGACGGGTGGAGGGTCTCCCACCTGAACCGTTGACTCCGTTTCCCACCCTTCACACACTGCCCGACCCATCCACCGCATTCCCCACATTATTCCATATTTACCCCAGATACATGATTCTTTTTCCACACCATATCTTCCCCGATCCCTTTCCCTCCACCTCCAGGTCACAGAGTCACCGGCTCAATTCCCATCCAGGTCCAAAACATAATTCAGACCCAAACAGGAAATGTTCACGTTTCATTTAAATCAGTTCTGTGTTTATAAACACTAATTTCTGTTCACATTCCTCCGGACTCAGTCGACAGGAACACTGAAACATCAAGTGAGAAACAGCAGGAGGTGGCCATTCGGCTCCTGTAACCATCAACAAGATGGCGGCTGCTCTTATCCACATGTTTCTTTCCATTCACCGCCCTTGGAGTGGAGACATTTCCCCTCATCTCAGTCCCAGACAGTCCATCCCTGGTTCAGCCGGTAATGATGTTGTGCATTTCAATATGTTCACCTCTCAGTCCTCGATTCTCTAAATGAAAGGGTTGTCACATTTGATCTTTCTTCATATGATGACCCCACCACCCCAGGGATCAGTCAGGTGAATCTTCATTGCACTCTCTATAACAAATACTCTCTAACCTCTTTGTTCATCCTCTATGGAATTAATTTCCATCTTCTGCAGCCCCGTGTTGCCACAACCATTCACCTCCCAACCCTGTCACTATTTCACTGTGTCGAGCACAGCAGCACATGGGCGACGTAAGACATCGCGCACGTGAGGACAGATCCCGGTGTGGGGAGCCCAGATGTGACGTCAGGCACGTGAGGGGAGCTTTGTGACGTCACCTGTGGGGGAGCGCGGGCATTTAAAAGCACCTTAATGGAGTTTTCAGTGGGACAACAACATTAATCACGGGTTTCATCACTGAATCCAGTGTTGTGGGATGTAAAGTCCCCTGTTATGTGTCCGGCTGTGCCGTGTTGTTGGTGGAGTGGGCAGCGTGGTGTTTATCTCGATTCGGGTCACAACACCGGAATTGCCAGCGGGGTCCACACACAGTGTATTAGTCATCAGAAAACCTCTCGTCCCTGCAGTCTTTGTCTCCTGGTAAACTCAACACCCTCACAGTGTGGACCATAGATACCCCTTCCTCTCAGAGTCAGGGGATCATTCAGACAGCTGATCGCTGAGAGGAATTATATTTATTGGTCATTAAAGTTCACCCAGATTCGTTTGGACGGATTTGATGTGGAGTTCGGGGTGTCACAGTGAAAGGGCCGGACGGTCGATCTCTCTCCATTGTACAAACATCCTTCCAGGTGAGGCGACACTTCACCTGTGAATCTTCCGGGGTCGCCCGTTGTGTCCGCTGCTCCCGATGCGGCCGCCTCTACACTGGTGACACCGGCTCCTCCGCAGTTGTGCGGGAGGAGAGTTTTTTTTATCGGGGTTCGATATTATTGTTCCCTTTTGTGCAGAGGGGTGGGTTTTGGGAGTTGATGATCAGGATGCCTTTAGTTTTTTATGCGGGGGGGGGTGGGTGGGGTTGGAGTTTGATTTTTCTCTCTGAACAACTTTCATGCTCTTTCTTAGTTTCGTGGTTCTTTGGAGTGTTACGTACCCGTGACACGTGACGGTGGTACCCTTGTCACGTGACTGGGGTTGAAGTTATACTGGACATGAGGTAATGGTGGAGTGATGTCATTTTCCCGCCAGTAGAGGTCATGTGACAGGTTTTTTTCTACAGAGTATAAAAGGGAGACCCACCCTGTCAGGTGGGGCAGTTCGTGGCTGGATTTGCCAAGATGACTTCATGTTGCTGCGTGATTTAATGTGATGACGCAGTTTAGTTAAAAATGAAGTTTTATATAATGCCTGAAGTTTGAAAGGTCAGAGCCAACGGTTTCTTTGCTAATGGAGAGTGAAGAGAAGTTTGGAAAATGGAGATCGAGAAAAATCGATTTTCGATGGATTGATTTCGACCTTGTGTGATCCTCATTCGAAAGGATTTCGTTGATTATTCTCAGTGTTAATCCCTGGGTTGACCAGAAAGGATTTGAGAATAGTGTGGAAGAGGTCAGTACCTTTAACCGTTATATTTAATAAAATTCGACGTGGGAGTTCGACGCTGGGAATTGAAGGACATCGACGTGGAAGAGAATTTAAAATCGCTTTAAAAAGTCTCTCCTTTTAAAAGTACCGTGAGCTTTTGAACTGTCGGCATATCGTTCTAAAGAACTGTTTTCTTTCAGCATATCGCTTTAAACAACTGTGTTCTTTTCAATACTGCTTTAAAGACTGTTTGGGACTGCAACGCTATTAAGAACTGTTTGATCAGCTGCCAGCAGCTGAACTCGGCTCATTGTTTGAGTTTGTTTACTTTTGAAGGGGGTTTGTTATCAGTGTTTAATAAACGTGTTATTCGTTATAAAACCCTTCGTCGAACTCATCTATAATTATTGTTGCCTGAATACGTAACATAAATATGGGGGCTACGTCCGGGATTGAATTGTTTGAGTTTAAAATGCTTTTTGAATTGTGAGTCGGTGTTTTGGTAACGGGGATTGCTCGATCCTTTTTTTTGATTGGCTTGTGAGTGGTATGCGGCAACGATGAATATTGATGAGTTTCTGGATTCGCCAGTCGCGGATTTGTTAGCGAAGGCGAAAAAAACTGAAGTCTCTGAAATTGCGAATAGGTTGCATCTTAAAGGGATTTTGCCAACTACATCAAAAGCTGTAATACAGAGAAAAATCGCGTCTCACTATGTGGCTTCGTGTGCTTTTGAAGAATCGATTTTAGAATCGTTTCCAATAAGTAATCTGGAGATGCAGTTGCAAATCGAACAAATGATGTTAGAAAGGTGTAAATTGGAAATTGAACAAAAGCAAAGAGATTTTGAATATGCAATGGAGAAATTAAGGTCTGAGAAACAGTCTGCTGATTCTAAAAAACCGTTTGTTGCTAGCCAAGAAATTAAATTGGTCCCTCCATTTAGTGAAACAAAAGTGGAAAGATATTTTCAACATTTTGAAACTATTGCTCGGATGTCAGACTGGCCGAAAGATAAATGGTCAGTGTTATTACAGAGTGTAATCAAAGGCAAGGCACAGCAAGTTTACACAGCTTTAACTGCTGCGCAAGCATTAGATTATGATATTGTGAAAGAAAATATTCTCAAAGCGAACGAATTAGTCCCAGAAGCTTATAGGGAAAGATTCAGGAGTTTGAAAAAGTCTGTGGAAAAGACTTATGTGGAATTTGCCTATGATAAAGCTATGTGTTTTGAGAGATGGGTTTCTTCTAAAAATGTAAATGAGGACTATGAGACTTTGAAAGAGCTGATTTTGATAGAGGAATTTAAAAGAAGCATTCCTGTTGAAGTAAGGACCTACTTAAATGAGAGGGATACTGATAAATTGCAGGACTGTGCTAGATTAGCTGATGAGTATGTTTTAATCCATAAGAATAAATTTCCTCAGGGTAGAATTTTTAAGAGGAAAAATAATATGGAGACTCAAGGTAAATCAGAAATTAAATCAGAGGTTAATGAGAAAGGTAAGGAGGAAGGAAAACCTGTGAAGGAAAGACAGTTTGGTCTTATTTGTAACTATTGTAAGAAGCCTGGCCATGTAATAGCTAACTGTTTCAAATTGAAAAAGAAAGAGAAGGAAGCAGTTCCAGATGCTTGTGTGCAACATACTGAAGCACCTGTAAAGTTACAGGGTTTGGTAAACACAAATGAGGATTTGTTAGAGTCTGACCAAGTTAGAAAGGGATATGATCACTTTATAACTGAAGGGTTTGTATCCTTGAAAGAAGGATCTACTTTGGTGCCAATAAAAATTCTTAGGGATACTGGAGCTTCTCAATCACTGATGTTGGATAGTGTGTTGAAGTTTAATGAAGAGAGTGATACTGGTGAGGTAAATTACATAAGAGGTGTTGGAAGTGATTTTATGCCTGTACATTTACATAAAGTAAATTTAAAGTCAGGGTTAGTTACAGGATTTGTTAAAGTAGGATTACAGCATAGCTTACCTGTGAAGGGTATTTCTTTATTGTTAGGTAATGACTTGGCAGGTGGACAAGTTTTTCCTGAAGTGCATTTGACAATGGAGTCAGAGGAACCAGAGGTGAATTCTAACACAGATTCTTCTTGTGTTGTGACTAGAGCTATGGCTAAAAAAATTGATGTGCAGAATGAGGTTGTTACTCATGACTGTTCAACTCAGGATTTGAGTTTTGAGGATGTGTCAGAG
Source organism: Hemitrygon akajei (assembly GCF_048418815.1). Classification (NCBI taxonomy): domain Eukaryota; kingdom Metazoa; phylum Chordata; class Chondrichthyes; order Myliobatiformes; family Dasyatidae; genus Hemitrygon; species Hemitrygon akajei. The sequence continues at coordinate 553,547 of NW_027331939.1, read as the reverse complement.
ACTTTCTTACCTTCGTTGTTTGAACAAGGTTCTGGGAGTAAGTCTGACTATGAAGATTTATCTCTGTCTCGGAAGGAGATGATAGCAGAGCAGAATAGAGATCCTGAGATTATAAAATTAAGGGAACAAGCTTTACTAGGTAGTGAAATTGAGAAGGTGTCAGTAGGATATTACTTGGAAAAAGGAGTGTTGATGAGGAAGTGGAGGTCGCCTACAATTCCTGCAAGTGAGGAATGGAATGTTGTTTATCAGGTGGTTGTTCCTAAAGTTTATCGGAATGAGATTTTGACTTTTGCTCATAGTGTGCCTTTAGGTGGACATCAAGGGGTAAGGAAAACTGTGGACAAGATTTTAAAACATTTTTACTGGCCTGGTCTAAGAAAAGATGTGGCGATGTTTTGTAAGACGTGCCATACTTGTCAAATTGTGGGTAAACCAAATCAGGTTACACCAGTAGCTCCATTCCAACCTATTCCAGCATTTGGTGAACCGTTTTCTAAAGTTATTGTAGATTGTGTTGGTCCATTACCAAAGACAAAAACTGGTTATCAGTATTTGTTGACTATCATGTGTACTTCGTCTAGGTTTCCAGAGGCAGTACCACTTAGGAATATAAAAGCTAAAACTGTGACGAAGGCTCTTATAAAATTCTTGACTTATTTTGGATTGCCTAAGGAAATACAAACTGATCAAGGTTGTAATTTTATGTCTGGATTGTTTCAACAGATAGTTTATAAATTGGGAGCTAAGCAAATCATTTCGTCTGCATACCATCCAGAATCGCAAGGTGCCTTGGAGAGGTTTCATTCTACTCTCAAGAATATGATTAGGACATATTGTGTGGAGAATGAAAGTGACTGGGATGAGAGTATAAACTTACTTTTATTTGCAGTAAGGGAATCGGTACAGGAATCTTTAGGTTTTAGTCCATTTGAACTTGTGTTTGGACATAGAGTTAGAGGACCTTTAGCTTTATTGAAGGAACAGTGGATTAGTAAGGAAGTGCATACTAATTTGTTGGACTATGTTTTGAAATTTGAGGACAGGTTACATAAAGCTTGTGACTTAGCCAAGGAAAATTTAAAGTTGGCTCAGGAGAAAATGAAAACTTGGTATGATAAGGAAGCTAGGATGAGGATGTTTAAGCCTGGAGATAAGGTGTTGGTTTTTTTCCCAGTGCAGACAAATCCTTTACAAGCTAGATTTCATGGACCTTATGAAATTGTGTCTAGAATCAATGATGTGGATTATGTAATAAAAACTCCAGATCGTAGAAGGTCAACACAACTTTGCCACATAAATATGATTAAACCATATTTTGAGAAACAATCTGATACTGTGACTGTTGTGGTTAGTGAGAATGAGTTGGATTTAACTCGGAACATGATAGATGATTCATCTGACTTTCATTCTAAATCTAACATTGTTTCTGTTAGGTTACCTAATTCGACTATTTTGGAAAATATGGATGAGAAATTAGCACATTTACAGCTAGAGCAGAAACAACAGATGAAGGAATTGATTTTTAAGTATAAGGATTTGTTTCCAGATGTTCCGAGAAGGACTACTATAGCTTCACATGATGTAGATGTTGGAGATGCCAAACCTATTAAACAACATGCATATAGGATGAACATGGAAAAATGTGAACTTGCTGAGAAAGAAATTGAATACATGTTAGAGAATGATATTATTAGACATTCTAACTCGAATTGGAGTTCGCCATGTGTTATGGTGCCAAAACCTGATGGTAGTATTAGGTTTTGTACGGACTATAGGAAGGTGAATGCTGTAACGAAAACAGATGCATATCCAATTCCTAGAGTAGATGATTGTGTAGATAAAGTTGGAAAAGCAAAGTTCCTTACAAAGATTGATTTATTGAAAGGGTATTGGTGTGTTCCATTAACGGATAGAGGTAGAGAGATTTCTGCATTTGTAACTCCATCTGGGTTATATGAGTATAATGTTCTTCCATTTGGGATGAAGAATGCCCCAGGTACTTTTCAGAGGATGATTAATTCTGTGATTCAGGGTTTGAAAGATACTGATGCTTATATTGATGATTTAGTGACAGGAAATGATACTTGGGAAGCACACATTATTGCGGTGGAGAAATTGTTTGAAAAGCTTTCAAAAGCTAACTTGACTATTAATTTAGCCAAGAGTGAATTTGGACATGCTACTGTGACTTACCTTGGTTATGTTGTGGGTCAAGGTAAGGTAGCTCCTGTTCAGGCAAAAGTTCAGGCAATTTTAGAAATTCCCACTCCGACGGGGAAAAAAACTCTCAGAAGGTTTTTGGGAATGGTAGGATATTATCGAAAATTTTGTAAGAATTTTGCTAATGTTGCCCTTCCATTAACTAACCTTCTACAGAAGAATGTGAAGTTTGTGTGGACGGTGCTTTGCCAGGAAGCATTTGAAAAATTGAACACAATGATATGTGAACAACCTGTGCTTAAGGCACCTGACTTTGAAAAACCTTTTTCATTAGCTGTGGATGCTAGTGATGAAGCTGCGGGAGCAGTATTGATGCAAAGGAATGAGGGTGATGAGGTTGATCATCCGGTAGCATACTTTTCTAAGAAATTTAATAAGCATCAAAGAAACTATTCAACAATAGAGAAAGAATTGTTATCTCTTGTTTTAGCTTTGGAATATTTTGAGGTATATGTTGGTACAACTCAAAAACCACTTATTGTTTACACTGATCATAATCCGTTAGTTTTTCTGAGTAAGATGAAAAACAAAAACAGAAGATTGTTAAATTGGAGTTTGATGTTACAAAAGTACAATATTGTGATAACTCATATTAAAGGTAAAGATAATGTGGTTGCTGATTGTCTATCTCGATGTTGAATGTACAATGTTTTTTTTTGGAGTGGTTTTTTTTATTGTAAGACTCCTACTGTATTGTATATTGTGTATGTTATATAATTTATACCTTTGTTTTTTTGGGGGGTTTTTTTGTAAGTAATTGTTAAAAATCTTTGTTCTTGTCGGACCAAAAATGTTTTTTTTGGAGGGAGGTGTTACGTACCCGTGACACGTGACGGTGGTACTCTTGTCACGTGACTGGGGTTGAAGTTATACTGGACATGAGGTAATGGTGGAGTGATGTCATTTTCCCGCCAGTAGAGGTCATGTGACAGGTTTTTTTCTACAGAGTATAAAAGGGAGACCCACCCTGTCAGGTGGGGCAGTTCGTGGCTGGATTTGCCAAGATGACTTCATGTTGCTGCGTGATTTAATGTGATGACGCAGTTTAGTCAAAAATGAAGTTTTATATAATGCCTGAAGTTTGAAAGGTCAGAGCCAACGGTTTCTTTGCTAATGGAGAGTGAAGAGAAGTTTGGAAAATGGAGATCGAGAAAAATCGATTTTCGATGGATTGATTTCGATCTTGTGTGATCCTCATTCGAAAGGATTTCGTTGATTATTCTCAGTGTTAATCCCTGGGTTGACCAGAAAGGATTTGAGAATAGTGTGGAAGAGGTCAGTACCTTTAACCGTTATATTTAATAAAATTCGACGTGGGAGTTCGACGCTGGGAATCGAAGGACATCGACGTGGAAGAGAATTTAAAATCGCTTTAAAAAGTCTCTCCTTTTAAAAGTACCGTGAGCTTTTGAACTGTCGGCATATTGTTCTAAAGAACTGTTTTCTTTCAGCATATCGCTTTAAACAACTGTGTTCTTTTCAATACTGCTTTAAAGACTGTTTGGAACTGCAACGCTATTAAGAACTGTTTGATCAGCTGCCAGCAGCTGAACTCGGCTCATTGTTTGAGTTTGTTTACTTTTGAGGGGGTTTGTTATCAGTGTTTAATAAACGTGTTATTCGTTATAAAACCCTTCGTCTAACTCATCTATAATTATTGTTGCCTGAATACGTAACAGGAGAAGAAAAAAACTCAGTTGTTTATGGATACCTGCTTTGATAATAAATTAACCTTTGAACTATCCGCTCCGAGCGGGACTTCCCGGTGTCCAAACATTTTCATTCCGATTCCCATTCCCGTTCCGACGTGTCAGCCCATCTTGTGTCAAGATGAGGCCACCTTCAGGGTCCAGGATCACTACCTCATATTTCGTCTATGTACCCCCACCCCCAACCTGATAACATGAATATCGATTTCGCCTTCTGGTGAACAAATCTCCCTCACACCCCTCCCTCCCACTCCCTCTCTTCCTCTCTGACTTTTCACGTCCACTCTGCTGCTTATCACTTCTCTCTGGGTCCACTGCTCCATCCCTTTCTCCTATTCTCCACTCTCCTCTCCTATTAGACTCTATTTTCTTCTGCTCTGGAGCTTTCCCACCTACCTGGCTTCACCTGTCACCTTCCAGCGAGACATTTCCTCGCCCGCCCCGATTTTATTCAGATATTTCCCCCATTCCATCTCAGTCCTGAAGGAGGGTTCAACTGGAAACGTCGACTATTGACTCTTTCCGATAGATGCTGCCCGGCCTGCTGAGTTCCGCCGGAATTTTGTTTGTGTTGCTCTGAATTTCCAGCATCTGCAGACTTTGTCGTGTTTGTGATTTACCACAAAAATACAACTGCAGATGCTGTGGATCAAAGAATACGTACACGAAGCCCAGTAATAGAGATAGGGGAGGGGGAAGGTCTAGAGGTGCCAGGTTGCTCCTCCAACCTGAGTTTGGCCTCATGCTGGCAGTAGAGGAGGCCATGTATGGACATTGGGGGATCGCTTCTTCGAGCACCTCCGCTCCATCCGTCCTAATAGACAGGACCTCCCGGTTGCCACCCACTTCAACTCGGCCTCTCATTCCCATCTAGATATGTCCATACATGTCCTCCTCTACTGCCATGATGACGCCAAACTCAGGTTGGAGGAGCAACACCTCATCTACTGTCAGGGTAGCCTCCAGCCTGGTGCTATGAACATTGAATTCTCCAATTTCAGTTAATTCCCTCCCCCTCTCCCTATCCCAGGACCCTCTCTGCCTCTCTCCCCTTTCAACTTTCTGCTCCTTTATCTCCACAGTTCTTCCATGCTTATCCCCACCCCCCTTTATCTTTCCTCTGATTGGTTCTCCACCTGGCGCCTCTAGCCCTTCCCCCTCCCCTATCTCTATTACTGGGCTTCGGCCCTCTCTTCCCCCCCCATTCCTGATGAAGGGTCTCGGCCCGAAACGTTGGCTACTCTTTTCTCACGGATGCTGAGTACTTACAGCGTTGTGTACGTATTATTTGTGATTTACCTCTCCGGTGCCCCTCCGCCTCGGGCCACTGGTGGGGCTGTGCAGACCTCTGTCCACCGGTCTTGCTTCGGAGTACCTCCTGCTAAACGCAGGCGCGGCGTTTCTCCTATTCGGGCAGCGGTGAGTAAGGGGCTGATCCCGGGGTTGTGTAAATCGGGTTCGGCTGCAGAGGGAAAGGCCTGGGATCGAGCTCTGCCGGACGTCTGGGAGCTCCGGGCTCTCCAGTCCCGCAGTCCCGGTTTTAGCTTTGCGCCCGAACCCTGTGGGATCGGTAAGTTGTGGTTCCCCGAGCCGGAAGGATGCTTGGAACGAAGGGGATCTGTCTGTGTGTGTGGATAGAGCTGATAGGTGGATGTATTAGTGTGGGGTGAGTGGTCGGCTGAGGGGTGTGGGAGCAGAGTGATGATCGGACGTTCTGTAACCCGAGGAAGAGAGGTCCCGGGACAAAATAAGTTGTTAACTGGGGAGAATCTGGGCAATTGGATGAGTCAGTTGGCGTGTCCTTTCAGGAAGCAGCAATTCTCTGTTCATGTTAATTACTGTGTAATGTTGCTGTTAACATTGTGTTTGTTACAAAGCCCCAGAGTCTGGGAGCCCATGGGCTGCGACTGCAGATTGGGAAGCGGGAGGGGAGGGGGGAGGTCAGTGACCTTTGCATCAGAGGAGGACACGGGGTTGCACAGATGGTTCGGATTTAGTGGGACAGCCGGTGTTTGCAAAGGGAGAGAGAGTTTTAACCAGCACAGCATGGTCAGAGGTGGAGGGGTACAGGAGCTGTCTGACAGATCGTTCTACAGTAATTGTATTTTTATATAATCTCACAGACGGTGACTGAGGAAGGAGCTTGTTGATGGAGGGTACCCGGAGGTGAGCAGGTCAGTCACGGTATCAGGAGAGTGACAGTGATGTGATTTCCTGTGTCACGGGTACAGACAGTCGTCTCAAGTGAGGAGTTTGTGTGGAGATGCAGCTTCCCTGGAGGTGGAGGAAAGAGGACACACCAACAGGTGGAACCAGCTGTGGGAAGACACGGTTTGTCAGGTCTGACGACGAGCTGAATGTACCATAACCTTCAGACTGAATCAGAAAACCATTCTTAGGGTATTTGAAATGACAGACGCAGGGGAGATGTGATCCCATGTCTCCATCAGACCCTCAGTGAGATGGTTCCAGTTATAACATGCAGGGATGAAAGCACAGTGTTTGGAGTCTGATTTAATCACCGATTCTGACACAGTGAGGTTAGTTTTGCTGTAGGGTGACAACATTAACGAAAGAAAACACAGGAATTTCACCAATTGCCAGTTGTTCAGCAGACGTGATCAATTGGTATATTACCTTGACAGAAACAGATATTCCCAGTGGTGACAAAGGGGTTCAGTCTGGTTTATTTCAGGTTGGAGAGGGTGTGGAGTTTTGAAATCAATGCCTTGCGGTGCAACCATCGTTAATTTAGCATGTCCGGAGTGGTGGATCACACAGCACGGAAACAGGCCTTTGGCCGGCCATACCTGTTCTGACCATCCACTCACTGTCTACACTGGTCCCATTTATCAGCACTTGGTTCACAGCCGACTGTATCTCGGCAGTTTCAATGCTCATCCTCTTCGTAAATGTTGTGAAGGGACCTGCCTCCACCACCACCTCGGGCAGTGTGTTCCAGATTTCAGCTACCCTCTGAGTGAGAAATCTCCTCCTCAGATCCCTCTAAACCTCTTCATCCTCTGCTTAAATCCATGCCCTCTGATCGGTGACACCTCTGTCCCAGGATCGGGGCCGATATGGGCATCAGGGAGGCCTTTGATAAGGTTCACATGGTAAGTTGCTGTGGAAAGTCAGATCACACGGGATCCAGGGAGAGCTGGCTCACTGGATGCACAGTTGTCTTGATGGTAGGAAGCAGAGAGTGATGGTGGGAGGCTGTTTATTGGACTCGAGGCCCGGGCCTAGTGAGGTTCCCCAGGGTTACACCCCATTGCTTTCATTATTCATTGATATTTAATGATATTTGCATTTGCACTGTTTGTTGAATTCTTTGAACATCAACCATTGCTACTTGTCATCTAGATCAATAATTTGGTTAAGAATATACAGGATATGGGGAGTAGGTTTGCAGCAAGTTCAAACAATTAGTTTTTTTAAAAGATATTAAGTATAAACTCTCCGTTCTGTTTCCCTCTGCGCACTCGACCACCCCCTCCCTTTACTGTCCTCCCTCTCACCCTGACATTGGGCATACATTCAGGGTGAAAGTGAATTATTTTAGGGGAATCTGAAGGGGGATTCTTCACTGTGTGAAGAATGAGCTGCCAGAATGAGTGCGGAATGAGCTGCCAGTGGAAGTGGGGGATGTGGGTTTGATTTAGACACTAAAGAGGAATTTGGGTGAGGACGTGGATGGGAGGTGTGTGGAGGCTCTGGTGCAGGTAGCTGGAACTAGGCAGTAACAATAAAAACAGGTCGGCATTGACTGGAAGGGCCGAAGGGCCTGTTACATTGCTGCTGATCTCTTTGACTCTAATAATATTCTAATTTGTAATTTCCACATCAGTACTTTGCTGTTTATGACTGAACCCAGACATTTACCCAAACAAGAATTGTAAGACTCTTGGCTGGCTACAGAAAGCATTTACAAGCTGTGTTTCTTGCCAAATGGGTTGTTACTAAATACCGACCATGCAGGGCGCTCAAACTTTTGCTTCGGGCCCTTTTCCTTTGTTGTTATTTTGAAACTGTAAAAGATGGAAATTAAAATGTAATCTTGCTTAAAATATTAAAGAAATGTGTCATCTTTGACTTTATGCCTTTTGGAAATCAGGTCACCTTTTACTCGCTGAGCTATTCACAGTAACAGAAATTTTGACCAGGGGTGCCCAGACTTTTGCATGCCACTGTTGGGCTAAGTGTGCAAATGTAGGACGGGACCACGTTGAAAAATAAATGTGCTGGGTTTTCCAAAATTGACTCCTTCCACCTGAGGCCACGAATATATCAATCACCCCTCATATACATTTTCATCCAAAATGAACAGGATTCATCACTCCATGTGTGTATATGCAATTGTGATAAGAAATACAGACCATAACACGTACATGAGAGGCCAGCTCAGAAAAATGATTCACCACTCTGGAAGAAAACAAGAACGAGTGGAATGAGTATGACCCTCCATGGGAGACATCCCAACGATCTGAGCAGACGAGATGGTGACAAATGAGCCTGAATAAGGACGTTCACTCCCAATGTCATTCTTCCTCAGCCTGAGATTTGAGGGGGCGCAGAACATCTCAGACAGAACTGCAGTCAGCTCGACTTCTTCAGTCTGCAGGAAATTCAAGGGAAACCTCTTCACCCAGAGTGATGACAATTTGGAACCCATCACCACAGGGAGAGTGAGAGGTGAAGAACAGGGGAGGATTTGAAAGATCTGTTGTGGAACAGAATCAGGTCCAGCCGGCCTGAGTTGACTCTCTACTGTACACTAGGTGTGTTATAAATTCACTAAGTACCAGAGACAGTGATTAAAATGGAACTGATTTATTTGTCACAGATCCAGAATATTAAACTCCAGTCCCATTAAAGTTGAATGTGCAGCAGAAGAAACTCCTCCCATGCCCAGTGACCAGGGTGCAGAACTGGGTGTGGTGAGCAGCAGCAATAATTGCAGAGTTCAGCACCGACAGTCACTCTCAAAATTGCATTCAGCAACAGTGATGGACAAATATCCAGCACGCAGTTTATTGAAACTCTCTCCCCAGTGTGAACCCGGTAGTGTGTCACAAGTGTAACGCGCTGTAAGGTTTCACTGCTGATGCAGTGGACTCTCTGCAATGTTTCACTGCTGAGGTAATGGCTTCTCTGCAGCAGCAATGTTTAGGGTAAGACTAGAGATAACAGGGTTTTGGAGTGTGGGACTATCCAATGACAGAAATGTTCTTCCTTGTGAGTCTGGAAGAGAGATTTTCATGGCCTTTTGCTGGGGAGAGATGAGAAGAAGAGAGAGTGGGCCCTTTTTCTTTCTTTTTGATTACTTCACTAACCATATAGTCAAAGTAAGAATTATACATCTCAGTCATTTAATCACATATTGTGTACTGGTTGTTATTTCAGGATACTGATTTGTAACAGGGGACACATCACACAGCATCCACCCAAACAAGATTTCTTAAGTTTGGCCGGGCTGGGGGGTTATCACCCCCTATATTTAGCTGCTAGCCGAAGCAAGAGTTGCATAGGGTTAGATTACTGAGTGAATCGCTTCCGAAATACACAGCAGGTGAACGGTCTCTCCCCAGTGTGAACTCAGTCATGCACATTAGGTTGATTTCACAGAGAGAATCTCTTCCCAAAGTCTGAGCATCAGATCGGCCTCTCCCCAGTGTGAACTCACTGGTGTCTCAGCAGTTGAGATGTCCAAGTGAATCCCTTCCCACACACTGAAGCCTGAATTATGCTTCACCGTACGGTCCGCATAGCTGCGTATCTGATGTGGCACCCTAGGCCATACCGTACGCCGTAGCCTAAAGAACACCTTACGAAAATGTAACTGTGCGTCACAGACTGTGAGAACTGTGATCGGTCTGCTTGGTAGCAGCACATTTCCTCCGAGGTACTTCCTGTTGCTTCGAAGTTGGAAGATGGACCAAATCGAGGAGAGGTTACGTTAGGAAGTCAGAAAATATCTACATTTGTACGACTCTCCATTGGTATACTATAAAGACTTGCAAATGGCATGAAATTCATGTAAAGAAATTTCCACAAACATCGGTTTGGACGTCGCGGACTGCACAAAGAAATAGAAAAGCTTCTCTCTTTTCTGCGTTGCAGTAATTTCAATAAAAGTAACTCTTGTTCAACATCAATTAGCTTCAACTCCAACAAGATTAACTCAGCAGTCGCCATCGTTCCCAACTCCACGAGTCAATTCAACACAGTGGCATAGAACCCCAACACCAACTAGCGTTTTGCCAGAGCAACGCAGACACACAAACTCACAAGTAAAAATGCACACAACGGTGTAGGCCACTGTAGCGTCTACGCAGAGGTATAATTCAGGCTTGAGTCTGTGAACGGCCTCTCCCCAGTGTGAACTGACCAGTGTGCTTGCAGGTGGTATGACTGAGTGAATCCCTTCCCACAGTCTGAGCAGGTGAATGGCCTCTCCCCGGTGTGAACTCGCTGATGTACCTTCAGTTTAGATGACAAAGTGAATCCCTTCCCACAATCTAAGCAGGTGAACGGTCGTTCCCCAGTGTGAACTCTCTGATGTACCTTCACTTGAGATGACTGAGTAAATCTTTTCCCACAGTCTGAGCAGGTGAATGGCCTCTCTCCAGTGTGAATTCGCTGATGTACCTTCAGTTGAGATGACCGAGTGAATCCCTTACCACAGTCTGAACAGGTGAATGGCCGCTCCCCTGTGTGAACTCGCTGGTGTGCCAATAGGTGGGATGACTGAGTGAATCCTTTCCCACAGTCTGAGCATGTGAATGGCCGCTCCCCTGTGTGAGCTCGCTGATGAACCATTAGGTGAGATGACCGAGTGAATCCCTTCCCACAGTCTGAGCATCTGAACGGCCGTTCCCCAGTGTGAACTCTCTGATGTACCTTCAGGTCAGGTGAACAAGTGAATCCCTTCCCACAGACGGAACAGATGAATGGCCTCTCTCCAGTGTGTATTCTCTGATGTACCTTCAGTTTAGATGACAGAGTGAATCCCTTCCCACAGTCTGAGCAGGTGAACGGCCGCTCCCCAGTGTGAACTCGCTGGTGAGCCATTAGGGTGGATGACTGAGTGAATCCCTTCCCACACACTGAGCAGGTGAATGGCCACTCCCCAGTGTGAACTGACTGATGTCTCAGTAGCTGCGATGACAAAGTGAATCCCTCCCCACAGTATGAGCAGGTAAACGGCCTCTCTCCAGTGTGAACTGACCTGTGTGCTTGTAGGTGGGCTGACTGAGTGAATCCCTTCCCACAATCTGAGCAGGTGAACAGCCTCTCTCCAGTGTGAGCTCGCTGATGTACCTTCAGTTTAGATGAGCAAGTGAATCCCTTCCCACAGTCTGAGCAGGTGAACGGCCTCTCCCCAGTGTGAACTCGCTGATGTACCTTCAGTTCAGATGAACGAGTGAATCCCTTCCCACAGTCTGAGCAAGTGAACGGCCTCTCTCCAGTGTGAATTCTTTGATGTACTTTCAGTTGGTATGAGCAAGTGAATCCTTTTCCACAGTATGAGCAGGTAAACGGTCTCTCGCCAGTGTGAACTCTCTGATGTAGCTTCAGTTTAGATGACATAGTGAATCCCTTCCCACAGTCCAAACAAGTGAACAGCCACTCCTTAGTGTGGACTTGCTGGTGAACCATTTGGTCAGATGACCGAGTGAAACCTTCCCTACAAATTCAGCAAATGACCAGCCTCTGCCCCAGAGTGAACTGACTGGTATGTCCACAGGTGGGAAGACCAACTGAATCCCTTCTCACACACAGAACAGGTGGATGGCCTTGCCCCAGTGTGAACTTATTGATGTCCCTTCAGTTGAAATGGCCATCTGAATCCATTCCCACTGTCTGAGCAGATGAATGGGCACCCCCTACCCGTTTAAAATGACAGGCGTGCCAGTCGATCAGATGATAGAGTGAATCCCTCTCCACAGTCTGAGCAGGAATGCTGATCAAGTGAATCGCTTGCTCCACTTCTTAAATATCTGGACAGAGACAGCAAAACTGGTGTGTAGTATTTTAGATTTCCGTAGAGAAATTCCTTGTGATTTGTAACCTGTAAAAAGATTTACAAAATCCATCAGTGGGTGCAGGACAAAATTTCAGATGATATCACTTGAGTTGTCAAGCTGTGAACTGACATCACACAGTTACAGTGAAGTTCAACACAAGTTGGAGAGAGAAATCATCATCTAACTGGGCACAGTGCTGGTATCTGGAATGACCATCAAACTCTCTGATGTTCTTCCTGTCTCTATAAGAAAGGAGCATTTCTGCCATCTCCAATCTGTGACCTGGCTCAGTTTGACTCTCTCCATTGGTATTATTCCCTGTTACCACTGAGCAGCATTGTTTCCTGGCCCCATAGTAACTGAAACACTCTCACCGAAAAAGCCAGCAGTGCATTCCACACACCCACCACTCTCTGTGTAAAAATCTTACCCCTGACATCTCCTCGGTATCTATTTCCAAGCACCTTAAAACTCTGCTCCCTCGTGTTAGACATTTCAGCCCTGGGAAAACAAACCTCTGGCTGTGCACACGATCAATGCCCCTCATCATCTTATGCACATAAAAAAGGCTCTAAACATAAACAAGGAAATTACACATTGCTTTGAGGATTTGTTGGAAGTATACAAGATGATGAGGGAGAAGATTGGGGAAATAAATGTAAGCAGCTTTTTCCACCGACGTTGGGTGGGATGACAATCAGAGGTCATGCGTAGGTGGGGAAGGTGAAAATTTAATGGGAACATTTGGAAAAGCTCTTTACTGAAATGGTTGTGAGAGTGTGGAATGAGATGCCAGCACAAGTGGTGAATATGAGCTCGGTTTTACTATTTAAGAGAAGTTTGGATGGGAGCCTGGATGGTAGGCGTATGGATTTGTATAAAAAGGGCCCAAAGGATATCGGGGACCAAATTCACCACAACCACAAACTGTTCCTGCTGCTACCATCCAGGAAACGGTACCACAGCAAAAGGAGCAACAGGCTCCAGGACATCATCTTCCACCAGGCCATCAGACTGATTAATTGATTTCTGTTTCCTTGACTGTTCTATATACAAACTAAATATCATAAGTTAATTTAAATTACACATTGCACATTTAGATGGTAATGTAATGTAAATATTTCTACTCCTCATCTATATGAAGGATATTTGTAATAAAGTCAATTCAATTCAATTCACCCTCTCCACTATCTGTTCTGTCAATCTAGCTCCCATTCCCCCTACAACTTATTTAAACCACATCAACCCCCCCCCCCACCCCACACTACCTCTAGCAAGCCTTATCACTAGGATATTAGTTGCCTCTTGGTCTGTTCCCCTAACAAATCTCCTATCACCCCTTTGACTTTCCTGTGTCAGGCAATTACCCCCAACAGTGTCTAAAGTGGTCCACCTGCTGTTGTGCGGGATAGCAACAAAGTACTCTGCGATGGGTATTTAACCTCATTCACCTGCCTGACTCTCACACAGTTTCCTGTGTCCTGCACCTTGGGTGTAACTCACCTCTCTTCATGTCATATCTATCACCCCCTCCAACTGCTGGATGATCTGCAATTCACCATATCAAGATCCAACTCCTTAAAGTGCAGGATTACAAGCTGCAGCTGGATGCACATCTTGTAGGTGAGGGCATCAGGGTCACTGGAGGTCTCCCCTCCTTCCCTTCAATATCCCCTCTAATTTGTAATAACTGATGTGCAGATAAATCTTGTTTTTTTTTTACCCAGTGACAAGATGTGCACAGTGAATTTTATATAGAGAGGTATTCATTTTCACAGCTAGCAAATCACTGTCAATAGGAACTTTGTTCTCCTCTGGGTTTGATCCAGTTCATCTGCACTCTCACACAAACTATGTAGCAGGCCTGGAACGGGTAATGAAGGATTTTCTCACCAAAGCTTTTGCACATTGTCCATATGTGATTTGCTTGCTAAATTATGCTTTAAAAAGTCAGATTTCCAAATAGCACTCCATTTCTTCCCACTTGCAAATTCTCCAGCAACTTTAGCATCACCAGAATGCACACAGGTAACACCAGTTTCTGTATTGTACATAAATATTTCCCCTGAAGTCTCCCCCAATGACTGACGGTGGTGAACTCAGTGATGGCAATGCCAATGTATATGAAGGGAAGGGCAGTAGTCTGTCTCACTGGAATCTGGCACATTTGTGAACTGGAAGCTACTTGTTGCCCAGGGCAAAGGTGTTTGATATCATTATGTACCCAGAGAGAATGGGACAAAACATGTCCTCACCGGTAGGAAAGTCCACAGCAAGAACACACACAAAATTCTGGAGGAACTCAGCAGACCAGACAGCATCTATGGAAAACTGTACAAAAGCTGAGTTCATCCAGCAATTTGTGTTGCTTGGATTTCCAGCATCTGCAGATGTTCTCTTGTTTGTGATTGGAGATAGAACAAAGGTGATTTTCTCAACTGGTGATATAAAAGATTTTGTTCCCTTTCTCCTAATACTTGCATTTAGATAGCTGGAGCTCAGCTCTGTCTGAGAGATCTATCGGTTCCCATTCCCTCATCGGCCGGAAGCTCCCCGGGACCCATGTACGGATCGTGGGGCTGAGAGAGAGGGGAGAGAGCAGGAGTGTCCCGGGATTGCGGGTCACGGTGTCCGGATTTCATAGGAATCGTCCCTCAGTCGTTGTTTAAGATAAAAACACAGATAATCGATCTTACCCGCAGACGGTATTTCCAAGGCCTTCTGTGTACCGTGCGCATGCGTGATACTTGTGATGTCATCGGCCCTGACGCCCGCGCATCTGTTCGGTGCTTCAGCGCCAGCGAAATTTTAAACGCACGGCCTTATGGGTAATCACGGTGCCATTAAATATTTCTGCAGGCTCTGGTTCAATATTCATACCTCATTTTTTTCGTGTGTGTATAGAAAAATCTGCAGCTGTTTTAACGCAGAAAGCTCCCATAAACAATATACTCAATATCAACGTGTATCCAATGCCAAAGTAAAATGCAGATATAAAACACAGGAGATTCTGCAGTTGCTGGGAATACAGAGACGCACACACACAAAATGCTACATTTTCGAGTGGATTTACAAACCTCTCCTCTCACTCACTTATTCCGTGGATTACTGAACTTTTCCACTTTACCATCTTACGACTTTAAGCATTGTTTTTCAAGCTTGATAGTTTGGGAGCTATATATACGCACAACACTGTTAACTTCAGTTTATTTCGTTTAATCTTTTATATTTGGAGTAGATACAGATAAAGACAGTGGTTTTAACATCAAAACCAGACTCCATTAGTGATCTATTGCTGCTGGTACGTAACAATTGTGCTGTCTGAGGCACAGTCCTTTAAAATGGGTAAAAATGACCTAAAACTTTGAAAAGAGCGGGGAAGAAGGAGTTTAACCATCTTCGTCCGGAGCCCTGAAGAACGTCACAACCACAGTGAGCTCATCGTCTTATTCAGCCTGGAGAAAATCATGCAGGAAATTCATGCAGGTGTATAAGATGATGAGAGGCATTGGTTGTGTGGATAGCCAGAGGCTTTTTCCCAGGGCAGAAAAGGCTAACACGAGGGGGAATAGGTTTAAGCTGCTTGAGAGTAGGTACAGGGGAGGCGTCCGAGTTAAGGTTTTTAAGCAAAGAGTGGTGTGTGTGTGTGGAACGCACTGGCAGCGATGGTGGTAGAGGCGGATACAATAGAGTCTTTTAAGAGACTCATAGATAGGTACATGGAGCTTAGGAAAATAGGGGGCGATGCGGTAGGGTAATTCTAAGCAGCTTCTAGAGTAAGTTACATGGTCGGTACAACATTGTGGGCCAAAGCATCGGTAATATGTTGTAGATTTCTATGATTCTATGAAATTCAAGGGAAATCTCCTATCCCACGGAGTGGTGACTAGTTGCAACCTGTCATCACAGGGAGAGTGATAGGGGAATGGCAGGGATAGATTTTGATATTCTGATATGGAACAGAAACATGGACAGGAACAGATGGGCCGAGTGGCCTCTCTAGTGTACACAGTGAGTGTGGTAGAGACAGTAAGTACCTGAGACACGGGATTTGATACAGAAGTGATTTATATATCACAGCTCCACAATATTAATCACCAGTCCAGTTTAAGGCTAACATCAGCAGTACAGACTCCTCCAATGCTCAGTGACCAGGGTTCAGTCCTGGGTGCGATGAGCAGCTGCAAGAACTGCAGAATCTGACAGTGACAGTCCCTCATGAACCTGCAGCTGCCTTCAGTCACCGTGATGGTTAAACATTTAACACGGAGCTGATTTGAACTTCCTCCCTGATGTGAAGTTGCTGGTGTTGCAGCAGCCGGGATGATTGAGTAAAACTCTTTGCTCACTCCGGACAGAAATCTGGCCTCTATTTATTGTGAACTCACCGGAGCATCACAAGGTGGGTTAACTGAATGAGTCTCTTCGCACACACGGAGCAGGTGAACGGCCGCTTCCCAGTGCGAAGCTGTTGGTGTATCTGCGATGGCCGACTGAATCCTACCAAAATGAGAGCCAGTGAATGACATCTCACTGCTATAACGTCATGGCGATGTATCCAATTAGATCACGGACATGGACACGTGTTCGGGCTCTCCTTGCAGCGAGTGGGGCGCTGTCTTCTCCGCCATCTCCGCCTCCACATTCAAGGATTGGCGGCATTCAAGCGCTGGTGAACTGACAGATACAGCGGAACTAACGAGCAATCACAAAGCAACTAACGTGTTTGTGATTCCCATACTTAAATCCTTTGACTTTTCTAAGCTGGTAAAAGTTTACAAACCACGTCAGTGGGTGAAGGACAACATTTCAGTTCAGATAATTTTAGTTTCTATGGTGCCTTCTGAGAAAAAACACTGTCACAACTCAAAATAATTTGGGGGGACAAGACTTCATCTTCTAACTGGCCACAGTTCCGGCATCAGGCACAATATCAAACTCTCTGCTTCCCTCTCTGTATCAAAATGGATCATTCCTCCCCTTCATCAGTCTGTGACTTGGCTCAGTTTGTCTGTCTCCTTCGCATTCTGAGCATGCGCCACACACCTGCTGAGATCACATTTTATTTACACGGCTGTGACTAGAGACTTTCTGAATATTATGTCCCTCCTGGCATTTGACGGTGGTAAAATCAGAGTCAGCAATGGTATTGACCCTCAGGAGTAGGTGATTAGGCTTTTTCGTTGGAGATCGATAAACTGCCGGCAGTGTGTGTCTGGATGAGTGGGTCGTTTTCAGACTGGAAGGAGGTAGCGTTTGGAGTACCCCAGAGATCAGTCCCTGACCACAGTTGTTCACAGTTTAACGTCCTGGCGGAGGCAGCGAGATGTCAGATGCCCCAGTCTGCTGGTGACGCAGAAAGAGTGGAGTTGGGGGAGGGGAGGCTATTCACATGCAATTTCGTAGCTTTGCAATCAGTACATAGTGCACTGTGGGGCTGCAGTGGCGGGTTCCAATCTGCTAATTAGATTTGCTGACGGCATTACATTGATCCGCCGGATCCCAAATAATAACGAAGCATCATGACACAATATTGATCATGACACAATGTATTTTATATACTGTTAATGACATAAAACATATTTATAGATTGTTACTGACAGAGAATCGTACAATTTCTGTTCTGTGTGTTATCTGACTGTACTTGCCTGTGATGCTGCCACAAGTCAGTGTTTCTCTGTCCCTGTACCTTCCCGTACTTGTGCACTTGGCAATAAATTCAACAGGACCTGAGAAATCTCAGTGAGATTTGATTAGTGATGATCATCTTGGCAGCTCGGTAGGTCGAATGTATGCGACAGTACACTGTTAAATGCAAAACCCTGAACAGTGTTGATGATCAGAGGGATCTTAGACTCCAAGTTCATCGCTCCCTGAAAGAGACTGCACAGATTGATCGGGTGGTTAAGAAGGCAAATGGCATGGTTGTCTTTATTAGTTGAAGCACTGAGTTCAAAAGTCGGGAAGTTGTGTTGCAGCTGTTCCGAGCCTGCGGTCGTACTGTGACTGTTTCTTTAAGAGCGCCGGCGTGAGGAGGCGGGGCTATGACGTCAGTCACAGGCTGAAAGAGCTGACTGTGGACTGAACCATGAGAGAGAGAGAGCGATCTGCAGACAGGCAGTCGGCCAGTCTAAAGAGAGAGAGACTGGAAAAGCTGATAGCTTCAGTTAGTCGCAGCTGAGGCTTGGAACTCTCCTATGCCCACAAGAGTGGGTTGATCATCGGTACACAGAACCACAACGAACGTGTGTGGCTGTCAGTTCGTACAATCCATAGGAGTGGAATTTGGAATATCTTGTATTAACCCTTGCCTGGGTATGTTGTGTGGTAACCATGTAAGACGGTATTCCTGTGACAGGTCACTTTCACTGAGAACTCGTCTGTGGACGGATTCGACGGATAAGAACTTCGTCGACGGTTATTTTGAAGTAACGGCCTTTTCTCTACGTTTCACCCTGGATTACAAATATCTCTCTCCCGTCATTTATTCCGTGGATTTCTGAACTTTCCTACTTTACCATCTCAAGACTCTAAACTTTGATCCCTCAGGCTCGATAGTCTGGGAGTTACATTTACACATATATACACTTAATACTGTTAACTTTATTTCGTTAAGTTACTATATTATAAGTAGATACTAATAAACAGAGTGTTTTTACCATCAAAACCAGACTCCAGTGTGAACTCTATTGCTGCTGGTCCGTTTCTAAAACGCTTCAGTTCGTAACACAGTTTTATAAAACGAGTTAGACTACATCTGGAGTGTTTCATACAGTTCTGGTCGCCCCCATTCTCGGAAGGATGCCGGGGCTTTGGACAGGGCGCAGAAGAGGTTTCCCAGGATACTGCCTGGATTAGAGAGAACGAGCTATAACGAGAGGCTGGACAACATTTCAGTTCATTTCAGAAATGACAACAGTTCAGTTTCCTTCTGTGGCTCCAGAGCAGAAGCTCAGTCTGTCTAATATTTCCGCACAATTAAAATGGGGAATTTGTTTACTATCATCACGTACTGAACTTCCAATGAAAATCTTGCCTGACGTACCATCCGAACAGATCGATACATTGCAACAGTCCATTGAGCTGATATACAACAGAACAATCACTGTAACAAAGTATTATGGCTGCAGAGAAAGTGCAGTGCAGATAGACATATGGTGCAGGTTCACGTCGAGTTACATTGTGAGACCGAGTCCATTCTATCATTCATTTGGCTTCTAACCACAGACGGGAAGCCGTCCTTGAGCTTGTCATTACGAATAACTGCAGGTCTTTTTTCTCACTTTCTCGTGGCACTAGACAGGGATGTCCATTAAGCCCTTTATTATTTAATCTTGTATTGGAGACTTTTGCTATAACACTAAGTGAAGCTAAAAAATATTCATGGCATCTCTATGAATGGAACCATACATAAGATTTCTCTTTAAGCAGATTATCTTTTGGTTTTTATTTCAAATCTTGAGGAATCAATTCCTTCTCTTTTGGAAACACTTAAAGATTTCGGTAAATTTTCAGGATATAAACTTAACTTGAATAACAGTGAATTGTTTCCATTAAATGTCCCTTTTAGTATATATAATGATATTCCTTTTAGAATAGTTAATATATTTAGATATTTAGGTATTATTATTACCTAAAAAATATAAAGATCTTTATAAAGCGAATATAGTTCCTTTAATGGACTCCATGAAACAACAATTTTCGAGATGGAATCCATTTACTTTTTCTTTAAGAGGTCGTACTCATGCTGTGAAAATGATTTTACCTAGATTTTTATATATATTCCAAAATATACCCATCTTTTTAACTAAAACAAATTTCGATCAAATTGACTCTCTTATTTCTTCCTTTATTTGGAATAATAAGAGACCAAGAATTAATAAGTATCATTTACAAAATTCTAAAAAAAAGATGGTGGACTTGAACTTCCTAATTTAAGACTGTATTATTGGGCTGTGAATATTAGACAACTATATTTTTGGTTATATTGGCTTGATAAGAACCAAAAATCATTATGGGTTGATTTGGAATTAAAAGCTGTTAAACAATTTTATTTAACGTTAGTTGTAGGAGCTCCATTACCTTTACAGCTCTCTAAAATTCCAAATTTAAATATTTACCCGGTTATTAAACAATCCCTACGGATTTGGGTTCAGTTTCGTAATTTTTTTTAAAAAATTAAACAATTTACGTTGTATAGTTTTTATATCGAAACTTTCCATTTAAACCATCAAGAACTGACCCAATTTTTCTCCTATGGAAAAATAAATGGATCCGTTCTTTTACAGATTTATTTTGTAATGGTCGATTGATGACCTTGGAAGAGTTAATTAACAAATTTCCTCTCGCTCGTACAGATTTTTTGCAATATGTCCAGGTGAAACATTTTTTACAACAATGTTTACCTAAGTTTCCATATTTACAAGAATCTGATTTGTTGGATACCATTTTGAAATTGAATCCCTTAGTGAAAGGTTCTATTAGCAGAATTTATAATTTATTTTTGTTACAAAAGGAGAACCTATCACTAATGATTAAACAAGATTGGGAGAGAGAACTTAATATGACCCTTGTTAAAGAAGATTAGCTTCGAGTTTTGAAAAACGTAAATTCTTCTTCTGTATGTGCCAACCATTGTTAATTCAATTTAAAACTGTTCACCGTTATTATTTTACAAAGGAGAGACTATCTAAAATATTTCCTACTACAGGCAAATGCTGTGATAATGTGAAACTGAAGTAGCTACTTTGTCACATATGTTCTGGTCATATTCTTCATTAAAATCGTTTTGAAAATCTTTATTTTCTACAATTTCTAAAGCTCTGAAAATGAATTTACAACCTAATAGATTGACTGGAATAGCTCTAATTCATATTCAGGATATTTCATCTTCAGATCAACATGTAATTCCATTTGTTACACTACTGACAAGAAGGGCTATTTTATTAAAATGGAAAGATATTTCTTCCCCTACATTAATTGAATGGTTTTCTCAAGGAATGTTATGTCTTAGTTTGGAAAAAATAGAAGTAGAACTTTTGATACTCGATTCGATTTTGAGAGAAGATGGGGTTCTTTTGCCAAATATTATCACTTAATTTGAATTATGCTATATGGTTTCCGTCCAATTTTATTTTTTTATAAATATGAAATGACAGTTGATGATGCTTTTTTTAAAAAATTTAGATGATGGTCAAACGTATTGCTCCGGAGGGTTCATTCCTAATGGATTTTTCCCCTTTTTTTGTGGTTACTGGGCTTTTTTCCGAGGGAGATGGGGTACTTTTTTCCCTTATTTTTCGATATATATATTTTCCATTTTTATATTTTACGATCAGTTCTTTTAGCTTTATTAATTGAATACATATTAATCTATTGACGCTTTGTATCATTTTATAGCTGTAGAAGATTATGTGTCAATAAAAAAATTCTAAAAATGAAAAATGAAACTGGCAAAACAATCACTAGACATATGGTGCAGGGTCACGTCGAGTTACATTGTGAGGCCGAGTCCATTTTATCATTCATTTGACTTATAACCACAGACAGGAAACCGTCCTTGAGCCGGATGGTTCGCGCTTTAAGGCTTTTGTATCTCTTCCCCGATGGGGGAGCGGGTTTGCAGCAAGAATGTCCAGGTTGTGAGGATCTTTGAGTACATGGCCTGCTTTTCCGAGGCAGGGGAATTGTAGGAAGAGTCTATGGAGGGGAGGCTTGTTTCTCTGATGTTCTCTGCTCTCCAAAGTTCTCTGCAGTTCCTTGCACTCATGGGCAGAGCAGTAGCCATACGAAGGAGTGAAGTATCGACAAGAAGCTCAGAGACCTCGGCCTTCACTCTGCCTTGTGCAGCTGGATCCTGGACTTCCTGTCCGATCGCCGGCAGGTGGTAAGAGTGGGCTCCCTCACCTCTGTCTTTCTGACCCTCAGCACACATACCTCACAGGGTTGTCTCCTTGGCCCCCGCCTTTACTCTCGAAGCACCCATGACTTGTGTCGCCACCCACAGTTCCAATCTGTTAAGTAAATTTGCTGACGACACTACACTGACTGGCCTAATCTCAAATAATAACGAGGCAGCCTACAGAGAAGAAGTCATCACCCCGACACAGTGGTGTCAAGAAAACAACCTCTCCCTCATTGTGACAAAAACAAGGGAGCTGGTTGTGGATTTCAGGAGGAATGGAGACAGGGACCAAAATCATCATTTCCAAGTCTGTTATTGATACAAAATGCACATTATAATATTGATCATGACACAATGTATTTTAGATACTGTTAATGACATAAAACATGTTTATAGATTGTTACTGACAGAGAATCGTACAATTTGTGTTCCGTGTGTTATCTGAATGTACTTGCCTGTGATGCTGCCACAAGTCAGTGTTTCTCTGTACCTGTACCTTCCCGTACTTGTGCACTTGGCAATAAATTCAACAGGACCTGAGAAATCTCAGTGAGATTTGATTAGTGATGATCATCTTGGCAGCTCGGTAGGTCGAATGTATGAGACAGTACACTGTTAAATGCAAAACCCTGAACAGTGTTGATGATCAGAGGGATCTTAGACTCCAAGTTCATCGCTCCCTGAAAGAGACTGCACAGATTGATTAGGTGGTTAAGAAGGCAAATGGCATGGTTGTCTTTATTAGTTGAAGCATTGAGTTCAAAAGTCGGGAAGTTATGTTGCGGCTGTTACGAGCCTGCGGTCGTACTGTGACTGTTTCTTTAAGAGCGCCGGCGTGAGTAGGCGGGGCTATGACGTCAGTCACAGGCTGACAGCGCTGACTGTGGACTGAACCATAAGAGAGAGAGAGAGAGCGATCTGCAGACAGGCAGTCGGCCAATCTAAAGAGAGAGAGAGACTGGAAAAGCTGATCGCTTCAGTTAGTCACAGCTGAGGCTTGGAACTCTCCTATGCCCACAGGAGTGGGTTGATCATCGGTACACGGAACCACAACGAATGTGTGTGGCTGTCACTTCGTATAATCCATAGGAGTGGATTTTGGAATATCTTGTGTTAATCCTTGCCTGGGTATGTTGTGTGATAACCCCTGGAAGACGGTATTCCTGTGACAGGTCACTTTCGCTGATAACTCATATGTGGACGGATTCAACGGATAAGAACTTCGTCGACGGTTATTTTGAAGTAACGGCCTTTTCTCTACGTTTCACCCTGGATTACAAATATCTCTTTCCCATCATTTATTCCGTGGATTACTGAACTTTCCTACTTTACCATCTCAAGACTCTGAGCTTTGTTCCCTCACGTTCGATAGTCTAGGAATTATATTTACACATATATACACTTAACACTGGTAACTTCCCTTTATTTCATTAAGTTACTACATCATAAGTAGAAACTAATAAAGTGAATGGCTTTAACATCAAAACCAGACACCAGTGTGAACTCTATTGCTGCTGGTTCGTTTCTAAAACGTCACACTTCGTAACAACAATTTTATAAAACTAGTTAGACCACATCTGGAGTGTTTCATACTGTTCTGGTCGCCCCCATCCTCGGAAGGATATCAGGATATCGGAGAGGGCGCAGAAGAGGTTTACCAGGGCACTGCCTGGATTAGAGGGCATGAGCTATAACGAGAGGCTGGACAAACTTGTGTTGTTTTCTCCAGAGCGGCGCAGGCTGGGGTGAGACTGGATGGATTACGAGAGGAATGGATAGAGTGGACAGACGATATATTTTTCCTGGGGGTTGAAATGACTAATACATTTAAGGTGAGAGGAGATGTGAGCGGCAAGTTTATTTCTGTCCACAGAGTAGTGGGTAGCTGGTTCTCAGTCTGGGGGGGGGGGGGGGGAGAGAGAGAGAGAGAGAGAGAGAGAGAGAGAGAGAGAGAGAGAGAGAGAGAGAGAGAGAGAGAGAGAGAGAGAGAGAGAGAGAGAGAGAGAGAGAGAGAGAGAGAGAGAGAGAGAGAGAGAGAGAGAGAGAGACCAAAGCCGTCACGTGATTCCTTTGCCCCTCCCATTTAACCGTAGATGGGCAGCATCTGTGCATCTGTTTCCGAGGCCCCGCCCTCCGGACACTGAAACGATCGCTTCGCGCATGCCCAGCTTCTCCGGGCGGACGGTGTTTTCTTCTCCGCTCATTGCTGAAGTGGGTCGTCTGTGTGATCGGGGAAGGCTTTTCGTCTCCACGGTCAGCATCCCTGTCTGCTGAGCGAAGATATCACTTTCCCATCGGTGAGTATTGAGACCGATCCCGAGCGGGGAGATCCGATGTTGGCCGTGAGCCCCGAACTGAGGGCCAGTTACTCATTTATTTTCCAGTTATCTGGGCTCGTCAGAAATGTGTCCCCTTCACATAATTTGCATTGAACGATCCAAACCAGGAGTACAGGGTGTCTATTTCCTCAGAATTGAAATGGAAGTCCCGCCAACAGGTCACGTGAGGCTGTGTATCGCAGATTCACCCCGCCCTCCGCTTTGTGACGCAAGATCACGTGGTGTGTTTTTTGGCCACTTAGTCAGATTAACATTCCCAATTCGGCTCGCTTCCTGAGGCTCCTCACATTTGTCCTGGAGCGTTATGGCTGTTGTCTTCTCCCGGACTGGGGTGGGTGAGAAAGGAGAACGTCCCAGGTTGTGGGGATCTTTGATTTCACTGACTGCTTTACCGAGGGACTGGGAAGTCTAGTGGGGAGAATGGTTTCTGTGATGTGCTGATCTGGATCCAAATGACTGTGCAGTTCCTCGCAGTCACGGGCGGAGCAGTTACCATGCAAAGCGTGAAGTGTCCGGATGGGAAACTTTCTATGGTGTGTTGATAAAAATTTGGTGAGGGTTAAAGTATATATGGCAAAGTTCTTGTTGTTTCTTCTAACTCTGTCATTTTCGAATCTTTTATACAGTAGTATGTATCATTAATTCAGTAGCTGTGGTGTGTTCTGACATCTCCGGACCGGCTTTTCCATGTTTACAACAGTAGGACTAGACCCGTGAGTCTGGCGTTCAAACTGTGTTTGGAAATTCCCCCACCCCTCACTGTCACCAGTCTGTCATTTGGTGGAAATCAGGCAGAATCTCAAGTTGCTGGAGATCTGCACTAAAAACTAAATGTTTGAAGTCATTCTGACGAAACGTCATTAACCTGAATTGTAAAGTTTGTTCCCCTCCCCGCAGCTGTTCCTTACCTGCTGAGTGTTTCTGGTAATTCCACTTTCTTTTTATTACATTTAACCTGGAAATGGAAATGACTCGATCTGTGATAGTACATCAGTAAAGGAAGCACAATTTTTCCCTGTCAATTATCCTGGTACCAGTTTGTCTGTTATTGCTGGAAATGTGTTCAGTGCAGTTGTTGCTAACGAGGTTCACATGAATAATCTCAGGAGTGATCGGCGTTATGTGTGAGGAGCATTTGATGGTTCTGGACCTGTGCTCAATGGAGTTCAGAGGGACGGTGGGGGTGGTGGGGGGATGTATGGTTAAGTAAACCTACCGAATGCTGAAAAGCCTGGATACAGTGGACATGGAGAGGATGTTTCCATTAGACAGAGAGTCTGTGATCTGACAGACTCTCACAGTCTCAGAATAAAGATGCTTCCCGTTAAAATTCAGTTGAGATTTTTTTTGCATTAGGTGTCCGAAGTGTGGAATTTGTTGCCACAGAGGTTGGTTGAGGCTGTGATTTGGGTATATTTATGACAGAGATTAATATATTCAAGATTGCTAAATAGCTTCAAGGTTACAGGAGGAAGGCAGGAATATGGTGTTGGAATAAAAACCAGCCATGTTTAAATGGTGGAGCAGATCAGATGGATCAAATCACCTAATTCTGTTCCTTATGTCTTACCGTGACTGAATGATGGCTCCTTCTTATCCCATATTCTTTTGTGTCATGTGAGGGACAATAAAAGATTGTTCACTGAGATCATTATATCTGCCTTCAACGTTTAAATTTCAGTGAGTTTTGTTCTTAGTAACATTAAGCAGAAATGTTTGGTTCTGCTTTTTATTGTTAATGTGCTTCATTATCTTTCATGTTAACGTTAGACCTGCAGTGAGAGATTTATTGGAAGAAAAACCACAACTGAAGATGAGGGAACAACAACAAGTGAACCAGCCCGAGGACTGAGAGCATCAACTGGAGAGAACCCATCTGACTCGGAGATTCCAGTGATTCAGTCAAGAGAAAGTTTGGTGAGTCTCATTTACTCAAACACTGGTCCTTTAGACATTACATACCTGTACAAGGGAAGGTAGGAAACAGCTGGAGCGAGACTGAATGTGCCCTGAAGAACCAGTTATGCCTCTGTCAGACCCAGTTGCAATCACTCCAGGTCTGGTAATGTGCTTCCAGCAGCCCAGCCCTTTAAAACCACTCCCATTTTGTGGAAGTCGAATCTGGAGAGAGTCTCTCATAGACTGTATAAGTACAAACTCTTTATTCCAAGTATCTGGGGCTTACTCAGTTAGTCGCTCAAACAGGAACAGTCAATGACTGTTCCCGCCCAATCCACTAACTGACTAACAATTCCCCTTCACCACAGATATATCCATCCAGATACTCCCCACACAAGACATGCTGGAGCCAAAGTTATTTACTACATGACAGGCTGGAGCCCCTAAATACAAATTACAAAATAATTACACAATACACAATTTGTACACAAATATAAAATGGCTTATACACACAGAACAGACTGAAGCTGTCCTTTCTCTGCACATGAACACACAAGGCGATGAGCGTCCTGAAACCCTAGCTAGCTACCTTCAAGAAGAAATATGGCTCAGCATGGCTTAGTACATCTACTGATCATCAGCAGTTTCTTTCAGAAAAACAGGCTGCTATTTTTTAACGAAGTGTTAAACCATACTTCATCATTCCCTGCTTTTTGATTGTTACATGAGCAACAAAACAGTAATTTTTTTACAGAGAAAGCAACCGAGTACAGCTTTGACTTCTCAGTGGGTAAAAATGGCATACAACAGTAACTATAACAATGATATGTACAACTATTAGGCCATAATGCAATATTATGCCTCACATATTACCAAACAGGCCTTCGAAGATCACCATTTTGACCCTTCAGTGAACCTGTGTAAATCCTGCCCTACTTTCTTGATGCTGTCAATCTCCTAGGCAATGTGCTTGGAGAGGAATGTAATGTTATTAGACTCATCAAGGATATAGGTGCAGCATTCTGTGTCAATAATAGCACAGGTTCCCCCTTCTTAGCTAGGATAAAATCTAAAGCCGTAAGATTCTATAGGACTGTTTGCCAGATTGCAATCATTTCAGTGGATATTTCTGTTACTTGGGCCTGTGTTTCTGTCAGGGCCCCTGCAGTATTGTGGCCAGCTCCTCAAGTGCTTGTAGCCAAATTGATTATCTCTCGTGAATTCCCGGCTACTCCATAGGAGAGAAAAACTATCATCAAAGATCGCTCAGTCTCAGTTATTCCTCTCCGTTGCTGGGCGCCTGCAAGTATGGCCACGATGCATGTTTCTCAGTGTAGGAAGTTCCGTTTGGTGGGGGCCTGAGATACATCTGTCAAAACACTGTGTCTGTCAGGGCCCCTAGTTCTACCCGTTTGACATAAGTGTGACAGAGACAGAAAGATCGTAACTGGATGCTGGGGTGAGCCCTCTCAAAGACATAAACACAAACACTACTGTTACGCACTCGTAACGGTTTAAATGAACCATATATATTTACCACATATGTGTAAATATAACTCCCAAACCACTGAGCTCAGGGAATACCAAGCTCAAAGTCTTGAGATGGGAAAGTATGAAATTCAGTTCATCCACGGAATCAATGACGAGAGAGAGATATTTGTAATCCAAGGTGAATGTCGAGAGAAGGCAATTACGTTGAATTCCACAAATTCCACAGTGGTAAAACAGGATAACAGTCGCTGTAGGTCTTATCCGTCATTGTTCTAAATCCACATACGAATTATCTCCAAAAGTAGCTTATCAGAGGAGTACTGTCTTCAGAAGGAACTACCACCCAAGCAAGGGTTAACACACAGGTTTATTCCGCAGGGTACTCCCAATCCAGACCCAACACACAAAGTATTACCGACAGTGATTTCCACAGAATATCCCTTCTCACAAGTGTTTACCACATAACACACCCGAATCCAGCTAAGGGTTAACAAAAGTGGTAGCCACGGGATACTCCAACAAAATCCCCATATGGATTATACGAATTATCACCAACAGTGATTGGTCACAGGGGTACCTCTTCAAGTGAATTACCACACCCAGGCAAGGGTTAGCACAAGTGGTCCTCACAGGATATTCCCAAACCAACAGATCCACTCAAGTGGATCAAACAAAGTGACAATCACACATTCAGTATACAATGGATCAATAATTAACCCACCCTTGTGGGCATAGGAGAGTCCAAACAGTGACCTTTGGCCACTAAGTCCTTTGTTTCAAACTTTCCATCTTCTTTCTTTCTCTCCGGCTGACTGTGTGTCCTTGCTTAAATAAAACAAACTTTGAGCTATGTAAACACAAGCTGCGAGCAAGTGTAAACACACTGCATGGTCAAATAGTTCCAGCCCTCTCTCTCTCTCTTTGTAAGAATCAAACAGGAGCTGAGAAAGCTGGTGGCTGACATCACTCAGGCAATATCTGTTAAAATGACAGTCCACAGCAAGAAACCGAGAGGTTCATCACTCTCTACTATCAACCAATACAATTTCCTTTAGTCCGAGAGAGTCCTTCTACTCATTTCCTTCAGTAACACGTTTGTAGTCTGTTCGATATATCCACCGAGATTGCCCTTTCAGTTTCACAGCTGTCGGAGTGGTCAGTAACACTTGATATGGTCCTCTCCACCGAGGTCTGAGTTTCCCTCGATCGCAGTTCCTGATCAGGATAAATTCCCAGGTTCTATGGTGGAATAGTCACTGCTCTCTGCAGGGTAGTTCTCTTCCTTGTAAGCCTGTCATACCTGTGAATGTAACGCTTGGAAAATTTTGGTTAGTTGACATATTTATTTCCCCATCTCTTCCAATATCTAATTTTGCTGGTAGGCTTTCTGGGAGCAATGGTGCACAAGGTCTTGGTCCCCAGGATATTCTCATGGGCCATCCATAAATGTTGTAAACTGGTGACAACCCCGCTTTCCACTATGGGATAACCCTTGTGGAATAGGGCTAACGGTAGGACCTTCAACCAAGTGAGTCCAGTCTCCGCTGTTAGTCTGGCCAGTTTACTCTTCAGAGTGCCATTGGCTCTTTCCACTCTGCCAGCGGCCCATGGGTGGTGTAGACAGTGGAATTGTTGCTGGATAGCTAGTTCATTACATACCCCTTCGTTTACTTTCACCATAAAGTGTGGGCTATTGTCAGAGCTCAGCATCTCTGGCAGGCCGTACCTGGGAATTATATCCCATAATAATACCTTCACAACAGTCATAGCAGTATTAATGGTAGTTGGAATAGCTTCAATCCATCTACTAAACACATCTATAATAACTAAGCAGTATCTATAGCAATGTACTCTAGGCAATTCAATAAAATCAACTTGTAGACACAGAAAAGGATCCACCTGTCAAGGGAGTTGTACCCGGTGTGCAGGGTACAGGTTACCAACCATTCCCTCCTTTCCCAGGTGTGTACAATTATGTATATAATTGGCCAATATTGGTAAAAACTGTGTAGGAACACAAACCTGTCCCACTGGGTGATCCAAAAACCTAGGTCGGGGTCTTTCTGGCACCCCCATCTGGGACCACAGTTTGTGCTCCTCCTCAGAGGTGTCCCCCTGAAAATTACGTAACTCCCACATGTCCTGCAAACCCGTTCTGCTTTAGTCATGGAGGGTTGCTTGACGGGAACGCGAGGAGGCTACAACTACTGAGGATTGTACCGCACTTTTCACTGTCTGATCTGCTAGAGCATTGTGTTTAGTGACACAGTCGGACATGCGTGTGTGGGCAGCACATTTAATAACAGCCAGAACTCAAGGTAGCTGCAGAGCGGTGAGTAAGTTGTTTACAATGGTGGCATTGCTAATGGGGTGGCCAGAGGAAGTCAGGAATCCCCATGTTCCCAGAGAGCCCCCTAGTCATGTACAATTCCAAATGCATAACGGGAGTCTGTGTAAACGTTCCCACTTTAGTCTGTTGCTGGGATACAGGCACGAGTCAGAGCAAACAGCTCAGCCTTCTGGGCGGAGACAGCTGCTTCAAAAGAGGCCTGTTCAATTACTTCACTGTCCGTCACTATCGCATCGTTTCCCTGCTGGATCCACAAAAGAGCTTCCATCCTCATAAAATTGCTTCGGGCTAGAGGGGGATATTGCAGAATGGATGGGAGAGTCTGTCCTTCCTTCACGGTGATCCGGACAGGGGGACAGTTGGTGCGACCGACTTCATGGCCTGAATTTGCTCAGAGATGGGGTACAGCGTCTTGGGATCGGTCAATATTAAAAGTGTGTCTCACCAAATGTCCCGCCTTCACCTCAGACTCCTTCCAGTATCGGAGTTGGACCGCAGCCAAGTCTTGCCAGTCTCCCTCGGTGCTGGAGGCTTGTTTCAGCAAGGTGTAGGCAATGAACTCTGGGCTCTTTGGCTTGAACCCAGGGCAAACACTAACAGTGGAATGGGGATCTCTCCAATCATCATGACTGGGAACTTCTGTCCCTCGAGGGGTGCATAATATTGACTTTCCTCAGCTGAACACCCTGTAATGTCACAGCACAGAGTCACATGGGGGTCGACCACTGGCAGAAGGGGTTCAGACGCAGTGGAGTCCAGATTAAATGCCCACCACTGGGAGGTCAGAAATTGGGGAAGCTATCAGTTGTTCACCTGTCACAGGGTGACACCATTGCCTGTGCAGAGAATCTCGACTTCCAACAGACAGAGCAAGTCTCTCCCTGCTGGATTACTCCCCTGACTGTTATGTGAATACGTACGTTCCGTGCCTTCAAACCCAGACAGAGTGAATGTTGCGTCTGATAACTGCAATCCCTTTTCCGATACTATTTCCCGATTGAGAGTGGTTGTAGTTGCCCCCATATCAATCATAAACGGAACTGGAATAGCAGCAACTGTCAATATTACATTGGGCTCTTCCTGAGGGCTGGTACTCATGGTAGGAAGCATCTTTGCTTGTCAATTTCTAAATGGGTTGTTGTCCCCACCTGTCCCTTGGTAGGTTGTTGTTCCCATTTCTGATCCGCAGATATAGCCCGCTCGCATCCTCCTTCCCACTGAACATATTCACCTTTAATATTCTTTTCATATCTTTTTATTATTATTATTATTATTCAAAAATAGCACAAGTGCATCGAAGTAACAACACTTACAATGCCTCATAAAAGAGGAAATTATCTTGAGGATTGAAAATTTTGTGAATTAAACTAAAAAGAAAAGTGAGGGGAAAAAAGAAGGAACCCATTGGAGGTACAACCCCAGAGCCAAGCGTCATACAAAAAGCTTCTAAAAATAAACATCAAACCACCAAAAAGAAAGAAAAGATATATCAAAAAAATTTACATTTAGATCGTGGAGGAAATCTATCAGTTAACTGAAATGATAATAATGAGCAGATGATCCCCATCTTTTCTCAAAATCAAATAAAGGTACAAAGGTTCGACTTCTAATTTTCTCCAAGACACATGCATCACCTGAGAGAGCCATTGTGACAAAGTAGGAGCTGATATATCCTTCCATTTCAACAAGATGGCCCTCCTAGCTATCAATGTAACAAACATGTTGGTCAGACACAGAAATACCATGGATATTTTGAGGAATTATTCCAAAAAGCATAGTTAATTTATTAGGTTGTAAATTGATTCTGAGTGCTTTAGAAATTGTCGAAAAGACTGACTTTCAAAACTGTTTTAATATAGACATGACCAGAACATATGTGTCAGTGTGGCTATCTCATTTTTACATCTATCACAATACTTGTCAACATTGGGAAATATTTTTGGAAGTCTCTCCTTCGTCAAATGGTAATAATGTACAATTTTAAATTGAATCAGTGAATGACTAGCACAGATCGAAGAAGAGTTAACCAGCTTCAGAATCCATGTCCAATCCTCCCATATAAAAGGGAAATTGAGTTCCTTCTCCCAATCCTGTTTAATCTTAAGTAAAGGACGCTTATCCCTTTGTAATAATAAATGATAAATTCTTCCAATAGAACCTTTCAACAAGGGGTTCATATTCATAATAGTATCTGACAAATCAGCCTCCAATATGTAAGGAAAATTACTTAAATATTTTTGTAAAAAATGTCTAACTTGAAGATATTGTAAAAAATTTGAATATAAGAGAGAATACTTATCGACAAATTGTTCAAAAGACATCAATCAAGACAAAAAAGAATTAATACCTTTATTTTCCCAAAGTAAAAAAAAAATTGGAGCACTCCAAGAAGGTTTAAAAAGTAATTATGGTAAATTATACTACAAAGTTTAACTTTTTTACGATTACAAAAAATTGCGGAACTGGTTCCAAATTTGTAAAGAGTGCTTAACCACAGGATATAGGTTTAAATTAGCAACTTTAGCTAATTGTATAGGTAGAGTAACTCCTAATAACGAAGTTAAATAAAACTGTTTCACATCTCTCAGTTCCTGGTCTACCCAGATTGGCTGTTCATTCCTATCAACCCAATATAACCAGAAGGACATACCAGAAGTTACCAGCCCAATAATACATTCATAGATTAGGCAAAGTGAGACCACCATCCTTTTTTAACTTTTGCAAATGACATTTACCAATTCTTTGTCTTTTATTATCCCAAATAAAAGATAGAATAATAGAATCAATCCGATCAAATAACTTCTTAGTAAACAAAAACAGGAATATTCTGAAATAAATATAAAAGTTTTGTTGGGCGGAAGCAGACACTTTGCTTGCTTCCTCTGGAATAATCCCAAAAATTGCTGTAAGTGGATTAGGTTGAACATCCACATCTATAACTTTAGATAATATTCCAAACACATCCCTCCAAAAATTGTTTAAACTTACACATGACCAAAACATATGAGTTAGAGTAGCCACTTCTGCATTACATCTGTCACAAATAGGGCTTGTATTAGAAAAAATATGCACCAATTTATCTTTGGACATGTGGGCCCTGTGTACTATCTTAAACTGAATTTAGATATGGCATGTGCAGATAGGTGAATTATTGACTAAATAATAAATTTTACTCCACTGATTATCTGAAAGTGAATGTTGAAGTTGTACTTCCCAGGTGCATTGAACCCTGTCATTAGGCGACATGCGAGCATTCATTAACTGTTTTAAAGGATTGCTATGAATTGTTTTTGAAAAGGTTTAAACTGAAAAATACCATAAGCCAAATTTAAAGAGCAGGCTGAGGGGTAAATTGGTAAAAAATCACGTAAAAAATTCCCAACCTGTAAATATTTGAAAAATGTGTATTAGAGATATCATATTTGTCCATTAACTGTGAAAAAGACATTAAACACTCTTGTAAAAACAAATCTTAAAAAGTCCACTAAAGGAGGAAAATTGGCTTTATAAAGATCCTGATATTTTTTAGTAATTATAACACCTAAATATCTCAAAGAATCCATAACTTTAAAAGGAATATTATCATATATAGAGACAGATTCATTTAAAGGAAGTAATTCACTTTTACTAAAATTTATTTTATATCCTGAAAGGTCTCCAAATTTGTCATATAATTTTAGCAAAGCAGGAATAGATTATTCAGGCTTGGATATACATATCAATAAATCATCAGTGTAAAGAGAGATCTTGTGCATGGCCTCATTCACAAAAATCCCATGAATATTTTCGGCTTTACAAAGAGCAATAGCAAGGGGCTCTAATCTTAAGTTACATAACAAAGGACTTAATGGGCAACCTTGGCTTGTCCCCCGTGATAGCTGAAAAAAGGAGACCTACAGTTATTAGTGACAACAGTAGCAATAGGAGCTTTATATATCATTTTAATCCAATTATTAAAATTAATACAAAAACAAAATTTTTCTAAAGTATTAAATAAATATTTCCATTCGATTCAATCAAATGCTTTTTCAGCATCCAAAGATATAAGGCATTGTGGAGTTTTAGAAGAAGGTGAATGTATAATGTTAAATAATCTCCGAACATTTGAGAAAGAAAAATGACCCTTTATAAAGCCTGTTTGATCTTTAAAAATGACTTTACCCAAAATACTCTCCAATGGATTGGCCATCATCTTTAAGTGAATCTTAGCTTCAACATTCAATAATGAAATACGTCTGTATGAGGCAAAATCAAAAGGATCTTTATCCTTTTTGAGAATTAAAGAAATAGAAGCTTCATAAAAAGTAGAGGGTAAATCACTTTTCACAAAAGATTCTTTAAACATCTCCAACATATATGGAGAAAGCAATTTTCCAAATTTTTAATAAAATTCTACAGGATCACCGGCAAGTCCCGGGGCCTTACCAGTTTGCATTGAGAAAATAGCTTTATGAATTTTGGATTCAGTAATTTAGGCATCCAGAGTTTTTTGATCCTGAACAGAAATTTTAGGAAAAGCAATCGTTCGTAAAAAAAAAAAACATTCATTTCAGAAGAGTCCACTGGACATTGAGATTTATAAAGTTCAGTATAAAAGTCTTGAAAAATCTTATTAATTTCTTCATAATCCCGAGCCAGGGTACCATCTTTTCTACGAATTTTCAAAATTAGCCTCTTGGCTCCAGCTCATTTTAATTGAGATGCATGTAGTTTATTATTTTTAT